>NW_017671947.1:190776-233052 GCF_001879085.1 Nicotiana attenuata | reverse complement strand
TCATGTTTTTAATTCAAATGCGTAGTTTTGTGTGATTGTCAGCTTGCCTAGTAATATGTTAGGCGCCATCACGACAGGTTGGGATTTTGGGTCGTGAAAAGTTGGTATCAGAGCACTAGGTTACTAGGTCTCACGAGTCAAGAGCAGGTTTAGTAGAGTCTTGCAGATAGGTATGGAGACGTCTGTACTTATCTTCGAGAGGCTACCAAACCATTAGGAAACTTCACTTTCTTGTATTCTTGTTGTGCGGATTTGTTGATTTCAGAAACTAAACTTCTATTATTCTATTCTCTTACAAATGGTGATGACACGTTCTGACCAATCTGCTGGATGATTCTGTACGGTCCGACATATCTAGGGCTCAATTTTCCTTTCTTCCCAAACCACATGACACCCTTCATGGGGGAAACCTTCAGAAATACCCAATCATCTTCCTTAAACTCCAAATCTCTGCGACGAACGTCCGAATAAGACTTTTGGCGACTCTGAGCAGTTTTCAACCTTTCCTTAATAATTTTGACCTGGCCCTACCAATTCAGCTTCTCCAACGTCGAACCACCCAATGGGAAACCTACATCTCCTACCATACAATGCCTCAAATGGTGCCATCTGGATACTAGCGTGGAAGCTGTTGTTATAAGCAAACTCTATGAGTGGCAAATGATCATCCCAGCTACCTTTAAAATCAAGAGCACAAGCACGCAACATTTCCTCANTCTCTCTCTCTCTCTCTCTCTCTCTCTCTCTCTCTCTCTCTCTCTCTCTCACTCACTCTCTCTCTTCGTAAAAGAGTAACATCGTCTGCCATCGTCATCACCGTCGTCTGCCACCATCACCGCCGGCAGCACAGATAAGGCCTCTAACCTTCATCTCTCCTCCCTTCTTCCCTTCATCTCCGACCTTCTCTCTTTCTTTCTCTCTTTCTCTTCTTCCCGTCTTCTTCTTCTTCTCTTCTCTCTCCGATGACTGGTCGGAGTGCACACTGCACTGATTTCTCTCTCTCTCTCTATTCCCCTCCCCCTCGCATCTTGCGTGCGTGTGGGGACACGGCGGCAGACCCCGTCAATATCAGCCAACCTTTCGGCGAAGATCCAGCCACGCGCCGTCGCGTGTGCCACCGTCCAACCTATTTTCCAGTGCGTGTTTCTCCCTCCAAGAATCGAGGCCCAAGAACGACCAGCAGATTCCCATTGCTTCCGACAAACAAAACTTCAGGCGTTACGATCCAGGTTTTACCGTTCCTCTTTTATCTCAATATTTGCTATTTTAGCATTAATAGTATCTGTTGCCTACTTATTTGATCTTGTCCATATTCACTCTTTCTAATTACATTAGCAAGAATTTCAATTACTGCTTATTATTTTGTCTTGAATCTTTGCTTGCTGGTTTTTGTGACTACTAGTTGTAGAATTTATTCGCTTTAGTTAGTGTAGTTTAATCCGTTGCTTGTTTTACTGCCTTTTAGTTGAAGTTTCTTTTATTTGTAAATTTATCTCTTGTTTTGGGTGTCCCTTAGATTATAGTGGATTTGGTGAACAATGATAGGGTAAGGTCTTGTCCTCGGGGAGGGGGGAGAGGTCATTGCGGGGGATTGGGTGCAGGGGGTAAGGGGGGTGAGAGGGCTAAGGGAGTCACCGGGTTGAGAGTTAGGTCTTGGGACATAGGAACTTTGACTGGTAAGTATATAGAGTTAGTGAAGATTATCTGGAAGAGGAAGATTAATATAGCTTGTGTAGAGGAGACTAGATGGGTAGGAGATAGGGCGCGGGATCCGGACGGGTTTAAACTATGGTTTTCTGGGAGCAAGGGGGCCAACAACGGGGTTGGTATTTTGGTTGATAAGGACCTCCGGGATTTAGTAGTAGAGGTTAGGAGAGTGAGGGACAAGCTGATGAGTATTAAGCTAGTTGTTGGTGGATATACTTTGAACATAATCAGTGCGTACGCACCCCAAGTAGGCTTGGAATGAGGAAGTCAAGAGGCATTTCTGGGATGATTTGGACGATATGGTGTGCCTATACCGCACACAGAGAAACTTTTTATTGGACGAGATTTCAATGGCCACATTGGAGCGACGTTTGGAGGCTATGATGATGTACATGGTGGTTCCGATTTTGGAGATAGAAATGGAGGCGTAACTTCACTGCTGGATTTTGCTAGAGCGTTTGATTTGGTGATAGAAAACTTAAATTTTCCAAAGAAGGTGGAACACTTGGTCACATTCTGGAGCTTGGTGGCCAGGACCCAGATTGACTATCTTCTCTACAGGAGGTCCAATAAAGGTCTTTGCACGGATTGCAAGGTCATCCCGAGTGAGAACCTCACGACCCTTCATAGGCTCTGGGTCATGGGCCTTGAGATCACAAGGAAGAAGAGGAAAAAGGTGGTGAATGGACAATCTAGGTTCAAGTGGGGAACCTTGACTGAAGACAAAGCATAGGAATTGGGGGTTAGGTTGTTGACTATGGGAGCTTTGAGGAGAAGTGGGGATACGAGCCTATTGTGGACCATGACAACGTAGTGCATTAAGGAAGCTGCCAAGAGTTTTTAGGGTTCTCGAAGGGTTACAATGGTGGTCGCAACGGAGACTGGTGGTGAAATGGAGAGGTCCAAGGAAAGGTGAACACCAAGAAAGCGGCGTATCTGAGCTAGTGGAAAGCATTGACGAGGAGGAGAAGGGCCGAATAAGGAGCGATATAAGTTGGCTAGGAAGGAGGCGAACCTAGCAGTTACGACGGCTAAGACTGTAGCATTTAGTCGTTTATATGAAGAACTCGAGGGCAAAGGCGGGGATAAGAGGCTGTTTAGGCTAGCCAAGGTGAGAGAGAGAAAGGCCCGTGACTTGGACCAGGTGAAGTGCATTAAAGACGAAGAAGGTAGAGTTTTGTTGGACGAGGCGCATATCCGTTGGAGATGGCAGACTTACTTCCATACTCTTTTGATCAAGGAGGGGGACATAGACAATGCTCTGGGTGATTTGGGATCCTCCGAGAGTCGTTGTGACTTTGGGTATTTCAGGCGGATTAGAGTTGAGGAGGTTGTGTGGGCAATGCGTAAGATGAGCAGGGGCAGAGCGCCCGGGCCAGATGAAATCCTGGTGGAGTTTTGGAAGAGTGTGGGCAGGGGCAGGCTTGGAGTGGCTTACTAGGTTATTTAATGTCATTTTTAGGACAAAAAAGATGCTCGCAGAGTGGAGATGGAGCACGATGGTTCCTTTGTATAAGAATAAAGGTGATATCAAAAATTGCAACAACTATCGAGGTATTAAGCTGCTTAGTCATACTACGAAGGTGTGGGAGAGGGTGGTGGAGCTAAGAGTGAGGAGAAGGGTGTTTCTTTTAGAACCAGTTTGGGTTTACGCCAGAGCGTTTGACTACGGAAGGCATTCACCTTGTTAGGAGATTGATGGAAAATTATAGGGAGAGGAAGAGGGACTTGCATATGGTATTCATGGATTTAGAAAAGGTTTACGATAAAGTCCCGAGGGAGGTTCTGTGGAGATTTTTGGAGGCTAGAGGGGTGCTTGTGGCCTACATTAGGGTGATTAAAGACATGTATGATAGAGCGAAGACCTATGTGAGGATAGTGGGAAGGGTCTCGGATCATTTCCCGGTCATGATGGGGTTGTATCAGGGGTCGACACTCAGCCCTTTTTTATTTGCCCTGGCGATGGACGTACTGACTCGCCACATCCAAGGGAGGTGGCGTGGTGCATGTTATTTACAGACGACATTGTTTTGATTGACGAGATGCGAGACGGTGTTAACATGTTGTTAGAGGTGTGTAGACACACCTTGGAGTCTAAAGGTTTCAAGCTGCGAAGAACCAAGACAGAATACTTGGAGTGTAAGTTTAGTGGTGTTACTCAGGGAGTGGAAGGGGAGGTGAGGCTGGATTCACAAGTCATCCCTAGGAGAGAAAGTTTTAAGTACCTTGGGTCTATTATATAGGGGGATGGGGAGATTGATGAAGATGTCACACATCGTATTGGGGCGGGATAAATAAAATGGAGACTTGCTTCCGGTATTTTGTGCGACAAGAAGGTACCACCAAAACTTAAAGGTATGTTTTATAGAGCAGTGGTTAGACCAACTATGTTGTATGGGGCTGAGTGTTGGCCAGTCAAGAGCTCCCATGTCCAGAAGATGAAGGTAGCAGAGATGAGGATGTTGAGATGGATGTGCGGGCACACCAGATTAGATAGGTTTAGGAATGAAGTTATTAGGGACAAGGTGGGTGTGGCCCTTATTGAGGAAAAGATGCGGGAAGCACGGCTTAGATGGTTTGGACGTGTGAGGAGAAGAAGCGCAGACGCCCCGGTAGGAGGTGTGAGAGGTTGATATTGGAGGGCCTTAGGAGAGGTAGAGGTAGGCCGATGAAGAGTTGGGGTGAGGTGATGGGGCATGACATGGCGCAGCTACAGCTGACCGAGGACATGACCCGTGATAGGAAGGTGTGGAGGTCGAAGATTAGGATAGTAGGTTAGGTAGTCTAGATTATTTATACCGATAGTGTTAGTTTGTACTCTCGCATTTGGTTGGTTTTACATGGTTTGAATACTATCTTGTTATGTATGCTGCTTTTACATGGTTTTTCGGTGTTGTCCCGTCTTGTTTTCTTGTTATTATTGTGGTACCTATGCTTGCCTGAGCTGAGGGTCTATTGGAAATAGCCTCACTACCTCCACAAGGTAGGGGTAAGGTCTGCGTACACACTACCCTCACTAGACCCCACTATTATACTGGGTATGTTTTTGTTGTTGCATTTATTCCAAGAAATGACAACTCCCGATATTTTTTAATATACTAGGTCATTATTATAAAATATTAACTCAAAATTAGCTATTCTTAGAATCTACATTGTCAATTGTCAATTTTTTCTAGCTATGGGGTGAACCACTTCATTCACAAATCTCAAGGACCTTCCTCGTCTCATTCGGGTGGGCGGCGGGAATAGCTCTTCTAGCATCAGCATGGATTGACCAGAGACGAGTAAGATAGGCTAGGTGCTTTTACTCAACTCGTGAAGGTTCATTTCTAGTTAGCAAGGATAAGGAAGACCAAAATGTTTAATGTTTTAATTTATATTATTTGACAAATCATGAAGAATCGTGATGAAAGTATTTTTGTGTTACTTATTGTTTTCCGTATAATGTCCCAGAGATAACAACAATTTCATAAGATATTCATGTAGAAGTCCTCAAAAGTTCCCATAAGCATACGAAAATTTCTATGGGACATGATGTCTTCCTTTAGTAAGATATATAAATAGATTTAGTTTTTAGAAACTTACGCTTTTTAATTTTTTATTTAAATATATTAAATTCATATAGGGTACAAGTAACAATAATTTTAACTACAGTAAAGTAAAGTAAGACTAGTAAAGTAAAAGGGTTCTTAATGGAGGTCTGAATCTTAATAATTCATATCTTAGACATTAAGTGCGTTTGTTTTTAAAGTCTGGATCTTAATTATTTAGGTCTTAATCATTAAGTGTGTTTATTTTTTTTTACTTCACAACCACTTAATGGGTCTGAATAGGTCTGTATGATTAAGACCTATAATAGAGACTTAATTTCATTAAGATGCTATCATATATTCATTATTAACTGCCGTCACCGCCTACCATTATCAACTACCACCATGCCGCCACCACCACCATACTCAACCACCACCACCACCGCCACCACCACCTCCGCCACCACCTCCGCCACCATCATCCTTAATCATAGCCTCCATTATCGACCATCACCACCTACTATCCCCGCCACTCCGACCACCATCATTCTCACCCACAACTGACCACCCCATCACCATCAACAACCACAGCCGGCACAACCCATCAATATAACCCACCACCACCTTCCTCAATCACAACTACTACTAGCACCCGACATTATTAACTATCACCACCCACCACCACCATCCTCAGTCATAATCGCCACCACTACCAATCACTACTAGCATGAACCACCATCATCAACCAAAACTATCACCAACCACCGCCTCTAGTCGGCATTCACCCGTTTGCCATCACCACCAACAACTATCATATTTGTAAAAACTATATATTTTATTGATAGAATATTAGATTAGTTAGTATTTCATCAGAATTTTATGTTTATTAATTTTCAAATAAAGATAAATTTTATACATTCAGATGTTAAAAATCAAACAATCTTAATTATTTCTATTCTGATCTTAATATATTCAAATGTTAATATACATCTTGATATTGAGATATGTATTCACGTTCAGACGTATTAATGTTAAAAAAAACAAAGGAGGTTAGTGGCTTTTTCTTTTCAATAAAATCCCTGATTTTCAAAATTTTTGGAACCAATGGACGCTCACTCATCCCACCTGACGGCGCCGGGCCGGTCGCGGAGTTCACAATCTCCATCGCCCTCGCATTCGGCGTCCGCCTCAGCAACCTCGTCGATCCACAAACGCAAGATGGCATCTGACGACCACGCGCCGCCTTTCCCGTCCTCCTTCTCCGACACGCGCGACGGTGCTCTCACCTCCAACGATGACCTAGAGAGTATCAGCGCCCGCGGAGGTGGTGCTGATTCCGACTCCGAAGACGACTCCGAAGAGGTGGGTGATGATGACGAGGAAGATTACGATGGCTCTTCCATGCGCAATTTCACAGCGTCGCGGTTGGAGAATAGTGCACCCTCAGGGTCAGGGAGGAATACTAAGCTAAAGAATGATAATTCGGTGAAAATTGAGTCGTCGGAGGTAGTGAAAGAGGGTAGTGTAACGCCACCTACAGCTGCTGCTGGTTCTGTTTCAGGGGCGGTGGTTAAGGATGAGAGTATGAAGAACATTTTCACTGACAATTTACAGACCAGTGGTGCCTACACTGCAAGGGAAGAGAGCTTAAAGAGAGAGGTAACTATTTTTCAGTTATGAGGGAAAATATATCCAGAACAGTGTGTTTATTTTGATGAAAATATATCCTGAAAATATTATTACAACAACTACGCCAACAAGTTGGGGGTCGGCTATATGAATCCTTCCTGACCTCATTGCTTCATTTAAACGTGTTACTTAAGTACAATATTTTCTAGAAAATAATCTTCCACGGGAAATTTTCCGTGGAAAATTGAAGTGTGGAAAATTGAAGTATACGAGTATGTTTCCTGCTCCTATATCCTGTTTTTTGATTGTGAAGTGATGCCTGCCTTTTTCTGTAGGACACATTGAGCAGATGGTATACAATTGATGCATTTAGTTTGAGATAATGCGAATGGTTGAAGGCGGTTTGTAATGAATAACAAATAAAAAAATTTCAACTTGGGCATTGAACTTTTTGAAAGTGATTTGCGTGCATTTCCCTTTATTGTTCTTTGAGTTCAGTGGAGAGGGGTAGGTTAAGTAACATACTGCAATCGGTCATGAATTTTTGTTCCTCTCTCGCTCTAACTTTATGTTAAGGTGGCTACTACTGCCAGTGGTTGTTTCTAAAATTGTGCACTTGTACTTTTGGTCAACTTTACTATTTGCTATCTTATGATTTCTGAATTTTTCGTTCCATTACATGTATCTCTTCCTTCTTGGCTATGTGGTCCTGCTAGGAAATTTACGTTGCAAGTCGAGATAGATACTAGCTCTTCTTAAATTTTCTGGTTGGACTACCTTAAGATATGGAAGTATCTAGTATTCTTGGCTTGTTATAGAACTGGAGAAAATTGTTGAGGCGGAAAAAAGAAAAGAAATAGAAACTGGAAATTGATGGAAGAAGGAAAAAAGAATAATTTTCGCACAAGGTAATGTACATAAGTGAATTCAAACACTCTTTTAGTAACGAGAAAACAAAAGATCAAGTGAGTTATACCAAACTGGACAATGCAATATGTCCAATTCCTGAGACAAGAAAAACTGAATAAAATAAGATAGGTAATTAGTCATTACAAACTACAGGAGGTGATATTTGACTATCAGGGAGAGAGTGATGTTGAGAAAGAGAGGTGATTAAAAAGACATGTTAATTTCTAGCATGGAATAAAGTGACTAGACCTCTCACTAAAGCAAATTGTGCTATTCTGGTGGTAATAGTTGGACTGGGAGAGATATTCTTACTCTGTTGTCTTTTCTTTTAGGAACTTCATGTTGTTTGAGGTTATTAGGATTGAGGTTCCAAATCTTTGCAACTGAATATCTGAGTCCTATTATATAAAAGGGTGTTATGGATGTAGTTTTGGCTTCTACAACTTTTAATTTTGGGTGTGGGTTCTCAGCAAATTCTCAGCTTTATTTGTAGACTTTTTTCCTTTTATTTAATATCGACGTAAACTTTAAAATTTGCAGGAGGAGTCTGGAAGACTCAAGTTTGCATGTGTTTCAAACGATGGTATTGATGAGCACATGATTTGGTATTAATATTTATCTTATGCTGTTAGATATAATCTTATGCAGACGAAATATCTAGGCTACCAATAATTGCTAAATGTTCTTTCCAGGTTAATAGGATTGAAGAATATATTTGCAAGGCAACTCCCAAACATGCCTAAGGAATATATTGTTCGTCTTGTAATGGACAGGTGCGAATTTTGAAATCTTCTTTTAGTATTTAGATTTTTGATTTTTCTTGACGTGGCTAAGATTGTTTTATATACAAAGATTTATGTGAATACTCATTGTAAATTTTCTTTTCATCATAATGAATTTATTTATATCTGCCTACTGCTATTGTTGGGTGGGTGGGTGGGGGGTTGGAGAGAGCGGGAGGAGTGAGGGAGTTAAAGGAAAGGGGAAAAAAAAGAGGGAGGAGTTGAAGAGAGAGTTAGAGATGTAAGCAATAGCTCCAAAGGCTAGTTGAAGAAAAATTGATGGCATTGTTGTTAGAGGGGACTCAAATACTAAATTCTTTTAGGTAGCTGTAGTGAAAAAGAGCAAGAGCTTCATAGAGTGTATGGAAGTGAATCTGGCGGTTCCTTAAGGTCGAGGAGGAGGTAAAAGGAGCGGTTGGTATTTACGACCATTTGTATAATGAGGAGGTGAGTTGGAGACCTGAGCTATGAGAGGTAGTGTTCAGTCAAAGAGGAGAAGAAAGGGGGAGTGGTTGATTCGGGCTATTAGGGAAGAGGAGGTGTGGGATGTAGTAGAGAGTTGGACAAAGAGGGAGTGGTTCACGTTCTTCATAGTTCCAAGTTGAAAGTGTATAAGTTAGTTATAATTCACTTTTTTTTTGCTGTAGTTATATAGTTCACTTTTATTTTGAAAAAGAAAAGTTTCTTGCCAGTTGCAACAATATATTAAGTGAGAATTTATTATGTGACAAAGTATTTCAGTATTAGTTAAGTTTCTATAGAGAAGATTAGCCATTCTGCAATGGCGATAATTTAATATCCGATTTTGCTACCATCTATAACCTTTAACATGTAGTTATGAATAAGTTCAAATTAGATTGTACTGGCCGCCCACCTAAACTCTAGGAGATATCATGCTTCCACTTTTACTGTTTGAGAAGTAATCCAACAATGGTTTGATGCACTATTCATGGTTTTTGATATTATTTACCTTTTTTAAAACAATCACATTGGGGTAGAGTTTGGAACCTATTTGCTATTAAATGGGTAGTGCTAGATACTGGGCAATGATCTTTTTTTAATTTAAAGTTGGCCAATTGGAAGGAAGAGGAGGGGATTTGGAGTCTATCCTTTGACAATTATATGAACAATGTGGAGAGAAAGGAATTAGGGAGTTTCGACAAATAAGCTTCTCAAATTAAGAATTCAAGGATTCTGCCAGAATTGGGAGTAAGTTAAGTATATGGAGAACTTTTCTATTCATATCAGAGTGGTACTTTTTTCCCTTCCTTTTCTTTTTCTAAAATTTTAGAGTACCAATGGGATCCTGGTCAGTGTAGATGATTGATGCTCTTTGTAGAGATTAATATTTTTATATAGGCTCTGTTCTGTTTGTATACCATTTCTACAACGGGGTCATGACCTTCATTCATAAGGTTTTTGATTTATCACAAAAAGAAAAAAGAAAAGAAAAAGAAAATGCTCATGATGACCTTATATAGCTTTTCTTGGTACCTAATAACTTGTGAGTTTGAAGTGTTTGAAAAGTACTTTTAGTCTCTTTTTCATTTCTACTTGTTGCAGGAGCCATAAGTCTGTAATGGTCATCAGACGTAATCTAGTGGTTGGTGGTATAACATATCGTCCATATGCCAGGTAATTGTCTTGTTCTTTTTATTATTCTACTCGTAGAGCAAGAGGTTGGAGTCATTGTGTTATTCTATGTCAAATAGATTTTGCTTTTGCAGAGTCTAATAATAGTTTTCCACTCAACAACGTAAAGTGAATAGTAATTAAATCCTGAACTTCTTTTCATTCGAGCATCTTGATTATCATACACAAGTTTCCATCTGGCTGATTTCCAAACTTTATTTATTTGAGCAGTTGTTTGGTCCAAACCAGTTCATGAGTTGCCGCATTTCTGCTTCTATACTAGACCAAGCAACAATAGCAGTTTCTTACTTTTCCAAGATACAAAGTTACCTCCAAGGAGGGTGAAATGTCCAAAAGTAGACTGTCTATCATAAGGTGATCCTATCCAATATGCATTTGTGTATCCAACAATCTACTCAGGACCTTGATCCTCGAATCCTTTTCTTAGAGCTCATTATATCTATCGAAGAATAGGAAACAACAACATCCAATCTACTGTCCGTCAGAAGGTGATCCTGCCCAATTTGCATTTATATATCCAACAATCTGCTCATGGCCTTGATCCTAAAATCCTTTTCATGGAGCTGAATTTATTTATCAAAGAATATGGACAACAACATCCAAATGACTGCCATAAGGTGAGTCCATAAACTAACTTACAACACTCGCCGAAAGGTAGTGTTAGCCTTAGATCAAGGTACTGTGAGTGTCTCGCCCCAACCTCGGGGAGCGCGAGCGGCGCTTAACCGAGTGAACCCGGTCGAGCAAGCCTATTAGACACTTTCTACCTAACTCACTTGTGATCAAGAGGAGGCGTGTTTTCATTAATTAAACAATAGGAAGATCATGTAAACATTACTAAGTCATTTCATTAGTTACGTCATTGTTAAGTTTCATAATACGCACATTCTTATGATTGAGTCGAACAAGAGTCTAAAACACAACATAAACCGTTGACCTTTCCAACACCCATATACAACCTGCATAGTGTCTACGAAGCCTCTAAATAGATACAAAAGAGTACTACAAAAGTGTCCGCAACAAGGCCCCGGCTATACCTCAAGTACAATACATAAGGGACAAAAGATGCATAACCCCGAAATGAAATGGGGCTCACCAAGACTGCTGGGAGGAGGATGTACTGCTAACGCTGATCAATACTGCCTGCTATGGAACCACCTGCATCCATTTAAGACGCAGCGCCCCCGGCAAAAGGGACGCTAGTACCGTTGAATAGTACTAGTATGTATAACTAAACACCATCTCATTAGAATGAACAATAATACAAGAAGGAAATAATCATAAATTCAATAAAACCCTTAAACAACACCATAACATCAAATTAAGAGTCACATGAGTTCCTAGTAAATTTCCATAGTTTAGGTTGGGACATCTTTCATACTGATACACCATCATCCACAAAACCACCACATTCTTACACGGAGTCCGATCACGACCCGATCGGCTATGTCGTCTCATTTGAGACATCAACCATAATCACAATTTCATTCTCAAATTCTAGTTTCAATTTTTCAGCACAATTACCACCATGTGTGCGGCATGGTGTCCGATCACGGCTTGATCGGCTAGGCCGTCTCGCCCGAGACATAACCATTTTCTATCAATCATCTCATTTCATACTTCTTTCAAGTCTTTCAGTTCATCGGCACTAGTGGCCACAATTGTTATATCATACTTGGCACTTGGCCGCATTTCATAATTCAAGTTCCTTTCCACATTCCACATTATTATCACATCAATAGCAACAAGGCCTTTCATCCAAGACTTTGAATACACATGTGGGCAATTTAGAATCTAAGGCACATTGAGGCTTTTCACACAATTTTGCATAACAATCTTTATTCGAATTTGACCTGATGTTTAGGCATTTGTAGCACATTTTCCATATTTTTAACACATCATCAAATGATAAGATAACATGATGAAAGCATGGGAACACATATTGCACATATAATCTTTCAACGCTAACACATTCGGAAGAGCAATTTCTATAACGATCAATTTGGGACTTACACCGATTGCATGAACACCAAGGGGGGTCAATTCTAAGAAGAGGGGGGTTAGCCATACATACCTCAAATGAGCTTCCTTAAACTCTACAATATTCCGGAACTCTTAGCAACTTCAATCTATTTTAGCAATATCACAAATTGAACCAAAATTTAGGAAAACGATCATAGTTCTAGCTCACTTGAGCATTTTATCAACACTAAATGTGAATTAAGATTTCAAGACCCTTTTGTGAAAGATTCCATCATCCCACAACCCATCTTTTACCGTTTTTAGCTCACAATCTTCGTACACTCTTTTACCACACATGCATGCAAAATAAACAACCCTCATACCCATGAACCTTCTTGCTAATTACCCACTTCTAGTTGATTTTCGAAATTAAGGGCTAGGGTATAGATTCTTACCTTTAGGATGAAGACCTAGGGTGCTTTCCTTGATAATCTTCCAAGTTTTTAGCAAGAGCTGAAGAGTAATTTGATGAAGATCACTTTCTCACTCTAGGGCTCTTTCTCTCACCCTAAAGTATCAGAAATATGCTCAAAATGAACTGTGGCATATGATTTAACGACATAAGATCGGGTTTAAAAATTAGAAAATAGGAGCCCCCGCATATTGCTTCTGCGGTCCGCAAAATGGGCCGCATAATGGCCCTCAAGGACTGGAATTTTCTGCTTCGGTATGCGACCAGTATGCGGTCCGCAGACCTATTCTGCGGTCGCATAATGCGCTGCAGAACATCCCTCCGGGAATTTCTATGTGGGGATTTGCGATGGGTTATGTGGTCCGCAAAACGATTATGCGACCGCATAATGGACCGCATATATGGTCCAAAAATTAGCTCAGATCTCTGCTTCACTTCCCAGCAGATTTGCGGTCTCAGTTCTGCGGTCGCAGAATTGGCCGCACAAAATGCCCTGAACTTCTGAAAATTTTCTTCAGCTCACCAACGCACTGCGCATCCCAAAAAGTACGTACCGTGGTACAATCTTTAACACATAAGCCTAACTCGGCACCACGAAATTTCGAGTTTTAGGTAAAATTTCACGGGGTCTTACAGTGAAATAATTGAAATTACCAACTAACTGCTTATACTTTCCAAGATCGTTAAAGGGCTTCTCCTAACCTGGCAATAACTTAGTCGGATCCACCGGAGTATGTTCATGCCTCTTCAAGAATGTCTATACCGTACTTACGTATGAGATGACAGTTCTGAACACCTTTTTATTTATTTAATTATGTTTTCAACACGCTTCTTCGCATACAGCTTAATTTTTTTTCATGGGCCAACGACGTAAAAACTCTTTGATAATAGGGTAGCAGTGAGGCTCGTATTGAAGACCTATGCCTGCTCGAACTTAAGACCTATGCTGCTCTGATACCATGATAAGTTATGGACCTTGGACCATTTCTCACCCCTTGAGCTAACTTTTGAGGTTGGGTTAGTCCTAAGGTCCGTTTCTTGACATGGTATCACAGCAAGGCCTATCTCACTTCTTGGTTTACTCAATGTTAGGTCCTTATGTTATATAATACACTTTTCAAATGTTCAGTCCTAAACGCGTGGGAGAGGGATGGTGGTGGTGATAATGTTAGAATAGTCCCACATGGTTGTAGATGGGGTAATTGGTTTCCTTATATGGTGTTGGGCAAATCTTCTCATGAGCTAGCTGTTGAGGATGAGATAGGCCCAAGGTCTATTTCTTGATAGATCTTTCCTATATTGCAATCTTGTATAAGAACTGAGCATTAAGAATGGTTGCTGAACTATTAAGTGATTGAGACAAGGGATTAGTGAATGTGAGATTAAAAGGATAACCAGGAAAGTAAAGAACTAATTCTAATGTTAATAGGATAATTTGGCCTATTCTAATTGCCATGGTTTGTGAACCATTGGCTAATGTGGCAGTAGGAAGAGATTGAGAATTGGATATAGAAAAGAAAAGAGATTTGTTACCAGTAATATGATCTGAGGCTCCTGAGTCAATGACCCAAGGTCTAGGATTAGAAGAATGAGAAATGTTAGCAACAGGATTGCCAGTTTGAACATCAATTATGATTAGTGAATATGCTTGTTTACTCGCCTTTTTGTGTGTAAGAAACTCCTTATAACCTAACAAGGAAATTATCTAACATCTTGCATCACCGAATCCATTTCTAAAATATATTATTGATGTCCGAAAACTTGCTGGAACTTAAAATTTGAAACTTGAATGTGGTGAACCACAAACTTTAGATAAACCCTAGAGTGAAAGAGAAAGACAAATTTGTCCGGAGAAAAGATAGATATGCCAATAAAGAAATTATTACTCACAAAAAGTACCTCTGGTGATCGGGCACAGTAGAAAAGGTGATGGGTTGCCTCAGAATGGCTATGTGACCCCATAATGTAGAAATTGGCAGAAAGGATGTCGGAAAAGAGAGATACTATGTTTGCTCGGATACTTCGGAAATGCCACCATATGTGTGTCGGATCCTCGAGAAGTTATTATATTTGGAGGAACTGACATGGGTGCAACAATATTTTTTTTTGGAGAATTTAGACAACATAAGAGAGGGCCAGAAAAATAGATTGAACTGGCCGAACCGTAGATTAGTGCCTTGGATATAGTAGAAAACTGATTAGTAGACTTGAAATGAGTAGGAAGTTCCAGCAGAAGAAAGGATCTTGTCGGAAAGTTCCGAGGAGACATTTCACAGGCCGGCATGTGGATAGGTCTCGCCGAAAAAGTCAGATAATATCCCTACACGTCTCAGCTCGGATGAGGTTGTTGCTTTCTTTCTAGGTTCTTCTTGTCGGCGGATTTCGAGTATGTTAGTGGTGTTGGTTTATGTGCGACACCTTCGAAATATAGAGCAGCCTTCGATAGTCGTCGTGGCGATGGCTTCTCTTTTTCCAGAGGTCACCGGTAAATGTGCAGTGACTGAATCTCTTCTTAGTTCTTCCTACTAAATGTACAATGACTGATGTCTTGAAAGTCAAAATTGCTCTAAAAATTATAATATGGAAGAAGGAAATGAAGAATGTATTTCATAATCATTATCCCAAGCTATTGGATGTTTAAATATCAAATACATTTGTTCTAATGTAGGAAAGAACTAGATAATTTCAAATAAACAATATCTTCATAGTTGATTCTAACTAATATACATAATATTCTCAATCATAAGTACTTTGTATACGTCTGATCACTACTTTTTCCTTTGATATGTAAGGACTTAGCAATACTTACTAGACAGTTGCATAAAGTTGGTTTATGTCCATTATATCTAATTATTTGATTCAATGCTTCATATGAATTTTTAATTAGTTAATCGCCCAACCGTTACATCTTAATCCTTGTGTACCAGTATGTTATCTTAATTTGATTGGGCATGGGAGTTGAGGGTGGAGTTGAACAAGATAACACAGTCTAAAATTCTAAATTTAAAGGTGAAATTTGATAAGCTTAAAGCATTATAGCAATAGAAATGTGTTCCATATTACTACTTAAATAGTTTAATATTCAAAAGAAGAAAATATTCAAAGGAAAAGGGATCCCATTAAAAGAAATTGGTTAAACAAAAGTGAGTAAATTATTTTGGACGAAGGTGACAAGTAGATTTTAATTACACAATATGCTGGGTGATTTGGAGCACTACAGGAGCCGTCATGATTTTGGGTATTGTAGGCGTATAAAGGTTGAGAAGGCTGTGGGGGCTATGTGCAATATGAGCTGGGGAAGAGCGACCGAGCCAGATGAGATCCTAGTGAAGTTTTGGAAGAGCGTGGACATGGCAGGTTTGAAGTGGTTAACTGAGTTGTTTAATGTCATTTTTAGGACTTCGAATATGCCCGAAGGATAGAGGTGGCCGTCCATCTTGTAAGGGGATTAGTTGAGCACTATAGGAGGAGGAAGAGGGACTTGCATATGGTGTTCATTGACCTAGAAAATGCATACGACAAAGTCCCTAGGGAGGTCCTATGGAGATGTTTGGAGGCTAGAGGTGTACCTGCTGCATACACTAGGGCGATTAAAAATATGTATGATGGGGTTGCACCAGCTCTTAGCCCGTTTTTATTTGCCTTGACGTTGGATGAATTGACGCGTCACATTCAAGGGGAGGTGCCGTGGTGCGTGTTATTTGCAGATGACATAATGCTGATTGATGAGACAAAAAACGGAGTTAATGCTAGGCTGGAGGTTCGGAGACAAACGTTAGAGACTAAAAGTTTTAGGTTGAGCAGGACTAAAACAGAATACTTACAGTGCAAGTTCAGTGACGTAACCCATGAGGCGGATGTGGAAGTGAGACTTGATATACAAGTCATCCCCAAGAGAGGATATTTCAAGTATATTGGGTCTATAATCCAAGGTACTGGGGAGATTAATGATGATCAGATGATGCGATACATCTTATTGGAGCCCGATGGATGAAATAGAGGCTCGCATCTGGTGTCTTGTGCAATAAGAATGTTCCCCTAGACTTAAAGGTAAGTTCCACAAAGTGGTGATTTTAGGTTGAGCAGGACTAAAACAGAATACTTACAGTGCAAGTTCAGTGACGTAACCCATGAGGCGGGATGTGGAAGTGAGACTTGATACTCAAGTCATCCCCAAGAGAGGATATTTCAAGTATATTGGGTCTATTATCCAAGGTACTGGGGAGATTAATGATGATCAGATGATGCCATACATCTTACTGGAGCCCGGTGGATGAAATAGAGGCTCGCATCTGGTGTCTTGTGCAATAAGAATGTTCCCCCTAGACTTAAAGGTAAGTTCCACAGAGTGATGGTTAGACTGACTATGTTGTATGCGACAAAGTATTGGCCAGTCAAGAACTCTCATGTCCAAAAGATGAAAGCAGCGGAAATGAGGATGCTGAGATAGATGTGTCGGCATACTAGGAAAGATAAGATCAGGAATGAAGATATTAAGGATAAGGTGGTAGTGGCCTCCGTGGTGGATAAAATGCAGGAAGCAAGGCTGAGATGGTTCGAACACGTGAAGAGGAGATGCACGGATGCCCTAGTGAGGTGGTGTGAGAGGTTGACCATGATGGGTCTAAGAAAAGGTAGAGGTAGGCCAAAGAAGTATTGGGAGAGTTGATTAGGTAGGATGTGGCTTATCTTCAGCTTACCGAGGATATGACCCTTGAAAGGAGAATGCGGAGGTCGATAAATTAGGGCCCATTTGGACATAAATATTTTATCCTTTTTTCCATTTTTTTTCAAAACAATGTTTGGTTATGAAAATGTTACAATTTTTCAAATCAAACTTGGGGATGGATTTTCAAATTTGAAAAAGTCCTTTCAACAAGTTTTACATTGAAAATCTGTAACTTGGGAACTTTTAGATTTTAAAAATTTACCCCAATTTTTTGGTATTTACTGAGTAAGCCCATCTGACTACTAGAATTAAATACCTAGCTACCATCAAAACCCACTTCCCCTTGTTATTGCCTGCAATTGAGAGAAACTATAACTAAGTTAAAACGGTAAGAAGATCAAGGTAATGAGAAGAAGAAACCTTCGACGACCAAATTCCACATTGTGAGTATCAAGTTTTCTTCATCTTCAGAAAAATCAGTTTCGTCGACTTTCACTATCTTTTCTACAAAAAAACGAGTGCAGTTAAGCATTAAGCGGGTTTAATTTTTGGTTCAGGTACGATAGTCAAGTTGGGGTGATTTTGATAGTTTTTACAAATCTTGGGATATAAATCATGTTTCATGGTGTTGGGAAAAAATATATCCAAATACACATCAAAAGTTATAACTAAACACAATGTCATCTTCAAATCAAACTAGTGTGATATTCCAAATTCCAAAAAAAATAAACTTGAAATTTATGTCAAAACGCCTACTTAGAGTAGAAGGTTAGTTTGTAGTCGAGCGTATTTCCTTTCCTTATCAGTAGCACTAGTTTTATACTCGAATTTCCTTATTCTTAGATTTCTATTACTACCTGATGTTACTTCTGCTTTGGTTTTCTTATTATCTTGCTGTTGTGACCGCTTCTTTTTCCATGTGTTCTTTGCTACCGTATTTCTTTTTAAACTGCCGTGATTTTGCTTTCCTTGAGTCGAGGGTCTATCGAAAAAAATCCTATCTTCTTCTCAAGGTAGGAGTAAGGTCTGCGTATACACTACCCTCCCCAGACCCCATTTGTGGGATTACACTGTGTATGTTGTTGGTTTTTTTTTAATATGTTGATTTACTCCTTTTCCGAGAAAAAGAAGTGGAGGAAGTGTGTAATATGTTCAATTGTCATATCTTGTTTATCTATAAATTGTTGACGCAATTCTTTTCATTGATGTTGTAGCCAGAAGTTTGGGGAGATAGCTTTTTGTGCAATTACAGCAGATGAACAAGTTAAGGGTTATGGCACCAGACTGATGAATCACTTAAAGCAACATGCTCGGGATGTGGATGGGCTGACTCATTTTCTAACATATGCAGACAACAATGCCGTTGGTTACTTTGTCAAACAGGTGCTAGATTGGCTCTTATTTTTAGGTGGTATTATTATCTCTTATTTTTCGGTGGTATTATTATTTGCAACAGACTTGACCAGTCAATTCAGCAAATTCATGTTTAAATGAATGTACTCTGCTTATGGGTCTTATAAATATTCGGGAGCCTGTTAAAAATAGTACTCCCTCCGTTCCAATTTATGTGAACCTGTTTGACTGGGCACGAAGTTTAAGAAAAAATGAAGACTTTTGGAATTTATGATCCTAAACAAGTCAAAAAGGGGCCCAGAGTATTTGTGTGGTTATAAAAGCTTCTCAGTAAGGGTAGAATTGTAAGTTTAAGCTAAATTGTTTCCAAATTTAGAAAGGGTTCATTCTTTTTGGAACGGACCAAAAAGGAAATAGGTTCACATAAACTGGAACGGAGGGAGTAGTATTTGTTGATTGACTTCATTATTACGAATGATTTGATTCTGATTGAAATGTGGTTTTATTCTGATTGATTGTAATTGATTTTCCTTCCTAAAATAGTCATAGGACTTGGTGTATAAATACCTTTGCTTAGGGATGTAATAAATACACAAAAATACAAGAAGCCTTTTCTTCTTCTAAAAAATCTACATGGTATTAGAGCCATTGCTGCCTTTTTGAGGCGAGTTATCTCCCTCGCAGCACTAGGGTTCTGTTTTTATCAAATAGGTCGAGTTTTCTCTCTCTTGGCGGCTGTCCTCAACACAAACCTCTTCTGGTTCCGTCGAGACAGATTTGGTTTCCGGCGAGGCAGATTATTTTTGAGCAATTTTCTTCATATTTCCTTCTGGTTGGGCAGAAAATACGGAGACATTCAAGGAGACGGTTTCTTGAGAAATCTTGTCTTCGGATGAAATTCAGCTTCTTCGTCGCCTCCTAACCAAACTTGACTCTGCTAATGTTGCCACATCCAATTATGTGCAATCAGGTACTGCCTTTTCTACTCACCTTAATTCTTGGATTGTTGATTCCCGTGCAAATAGACACATGACATACTCTTCTAAAGGCATTCAAAACTATTCTCCGTCTCTCAAATGAGATAATGTTAAATTAACCAATGGTTCTTTAACACTTATCTCTGGAACAGGTTCTGTCATTTGTACTCCTAATATTAAAGTATCATCCGTGCGCCATGTCCCTGATTTCCTTGTCGATCTTTTATCTGTTAGTGCCTTCACTAAAGCTCTAAACTGTAAAATCGAGTTCTTTCCCATTATATTTTTCAGGATCTTCAAACAGGGGAAATGATTGGTAGTGGTAGATTGCATGATGACTTGTATATATTAGATGGAATTCAAAACTCGTCAAGCCTTTTTTGGGGAAAGTAAGGATGTCAACCAAGAAATAATACAACATCATAGACAGTTAGGACACCCATCATTCTTTGTTTTGAAGAGGTTATATCCCGATTTGTTTTCAAGGACTCAATTTGAATCTTTGTTATGTGATGCGTGTGAATATGCCAAGCATACTAAAAACTCTTATCTTGTGATAATAAAAACACAACTCCATTTATGACTATTCATTCTGATGTATGGGGTCCTACACAAACTGTTTCTTTGTGTGGTAGTCGATGGTTTATTACTTTCATTGATTGCTGCACTAAGATGACTTGGGTATATTTGTTAAAAGCCAAAAGTGAAGTTTTCTCTTGTTTTCAGTCATTTCATAAAATGATTTGTACTCAATTTGATGCCATAACAAAAATCTTGAGAACTGACAATTGCCGCGAATACATAGATAAAAGATTTGATGTTTATTTGGAGTCCAATGGGATAGTCTATCAGGCTAGTTGTCCTTACACTAGTGCACACAAAATGGGGTCGCTGAAAGAAAAAATAGGCATTTGTTAGAAGTAGCACGATCTCTTATGTTCACCATGCATCTACCAAAACCTTATTGGGGGATGCTATTCTGGTGACTGCCTATCTTATCAACAGAATGCCACTTAAAACCCTCAATTTTCATAGTCCTTTGGAAGCTTTAAAGGGTAGGAATGAATATACTGTTCCTCCAAAGGTTTTTAGCTGTATTTGCTTTGTCCACACTAGAAATTGTGGAAAACTTGATCCTAGAGCTATAAAGTATGTTTTCATTAGCTATTCTCCGGCACAAAAAGGTTACAAATGATATTATCCTCCCTCTAGGAGATCTTTTGTTAGCATAAATGTTACTTTTCGAGAATCTTTTCCCTATTTCTGTATTACCTCATCACCTCTTCAGGGGAAAGCAGTAAGGAGGAAGAGGTGACTATACCTAGTTCCATTACCGGACCTCTTGATGACATTGTCACAGGTGAAAGCGAAATTGGAGAAAGAATTCAGGGGGAGGTGGTTCTACCTAGTTCCATTACGGGACCTCTTGATGACATTGTCACCGGGGAAAGCGAAATTGGAGAAAGAATTCGGGGGAGACTATTGGGCATTTGGATAGGCCCGATTTGAAAACTTACTCAAAGAAAAAAATAGCAGAAGAAGCATGCAAATCAAAAAAAAAAAATAGCAGAAGAAGCCATCATGCAATCTACCGAAGCTGAACCTTCTTCTACTGGTGAGTTATACATTTCCTAATGAGTTAGATGAACCTATTACTCATAGAAAAGGAGTCAGATCCTGCACCACCGAATACCCTTTATCTAATTTTGTCTCCTATAATTCTCTGCTTCCCTCCTATAGAGCGTTTGCCTTATCTATTTCTTTTGTGTCTATTCCCCACAATTGGAGGGAAGCTTTTGTAGATCCTAAATGGAAGCAAGCTATGATTGAAGAAATGAAGGCCTTGTCAAAAAATGAGACTTGGGAATAGGGGTGGGCGTTCGGTACGATATTTAATAACTACAGTTTGATACTTCGGTATTCGGTATATCAATTATGCTACCAAATACCGTACCAAAGTAGTTCGGTATGGTTCGGTATTTTCATATTTGGTTCGGTATGGTTTCAACAGAGGCGTATCTAGTATTTTAAGAAGATGGGTGCACCATTATGATAATAAAAAGGGCATGGGGAATTAGGGATTTATTTATTTATTGGCAAAATACATAAGTTACCGCCTGAACTATGGACCAAATCCCTGTTACACACTTTCTGACCACGAAAATCATATTACACACTCAACCTTTCGAGAGTGTATCAAAGACACACCACTTTTTTCTTGACCATTTGTGAAAACATGTGTGATGTCACGCACCAATAGAATCGTGACACATGTCATTATTATTTTTCATTAAAAAAAACAAAATACTTAAAATTATAACCCTTCCCTCTTCCATCTCTTTTTGTCCTCCTTCGCATCCCCATTGCCGCCGACTATACTAGAACTACCACCTTCCGATTTCAAACCAAAAATTAGGAGTCTGAATAGATTTAGTCCCAAGTTTTCTACTTTAAATTCAGATCTAACACAAAAAAGCAAGACCTAAAGCTCCAGACCAGAAAAGATTTTATGGCTGACCGAGTCGCAGACATCTTCTCCGACCAGCAAACCACCCAATTAATATTTTTCTTGACAATAGTCACCGATGTTGACCATTTTTTGGGTCCGGTGATAGAGGGTGGATTTAGGTATAACTATTTGGCTGCAAAATGAAAATCCATGACTAAAAACACCAAAACTACCATCTAAAAACTAACACTTTAAATGGTGGTTTTGCCATGGATGAAGCTAAAACCTAAAAATATTATACGGATGAAGAGAATTAGGAAGAAGCAGCTGATTAAATATTGTGGGTAAAAGAAGAAGATGAAGAATCATAAGTTGGAAACTGTTTGATAAAGCAAGAAAGCCATGGAAACAAAGGCGAAAGCTATGCACGGTACAGAAGATGGACTTAGTAGGATACTATGTCCCTTCGCCGGCAACAAGGTACAAAAGATGATTTAAAAAAAAGGAGAAAATGAAAAGGCTATGCACGTGGGCTCCAAAAAGGCTTTAGAAACAAACTTTTTTAATTATTTACTTGCCTGTTCTCAGTGTAAAACACGCGTGTACCACGTGGCTAAGCAGGTGTGTACTAGACACACTCTGAAAAGATTGGGTGTGTAAAACAATTTTAGTAGTCATAAAGTGTGTAACAGGGATTTGACCCATAGTTTAGGGGGTAACTTATGTGTTTTGCCTTTATTTATTAGTTATAAAAAAAATTAATTTAAAAGAACTATACGGGGATTGAACATAAAAAAGAATTAATTAAAAAGAACTATATGGGAATCGAACACTTGACTTGAGGGACAAAAGGGGCACTTAATCACCAATGCACCATAGCAGTCACTTAAGCATGGGTGGCCACAAATATATTTAAGTACATAATCTGAAAAATTAGTACTGTTTATACATAGTTAGAGAGGGGAGCATGGGTGCATGTACCCCACCACCCTCCACATAAATACGCCCCCCTGGGTTTCGGTATCATACCAAGTCTAGTGTAGGAGGACCTTATGCTTGGCACACCTATGAAGCAACAATGACCTTTGTCGTACTCAAATTATTTTTATCGGACTGGGAAAAGAAAAGAAAAACACTAACTAAGATGCCAAAGCCAGCAACAAGAGAATAAGAATATATGCAAACATACAAACAAAAAGAATTAAGGTTGTAATTTACAACTACTTTTTAGTTACATGATGCATAGCGAATGTCGATTTCAAAACACAAAAACATGATATTTCTTTTTTCTCAAATGCAACATTCTCTTTTAAAAAAAGTAAATCATGTCAACAACAGAAGAAACATTCAATTCTGTCCAAGGACTAAGGGAATTAGGGAAAGGGAAGTGATACTAGGTTGGGGCTTGGGGCTTTGGGTAGTTGGGGAGTAAATGTTGGGCTTTGTTTTATTGGGATGGAAAATAGAATTAGAAGTGGGCTGCCATGGCTGGTTAGTGTAGCACTTAAATATTTCGGTATTACCGAAATATCGTAAACTCAATACCGAGTATCGTACCGAAATACCGAAAAAATATACCGAAGAATATCAAAAACCGAATAAATCGATACCAAAATACCAAATTAATTAGGCCCGGTTCGGAATTCGGTTTTTCAAATTTTATGCCCACCCTTACTTGGGAACTTGTCACTTCACCACTAGACAATAAGTTGGTTGGCTGCGAATGAGTCTTCACTGTGAAGCACAAGCTGATGGCTCGATTGAAAGATTCAAAGCAAGATTGATGGCTAAGGGATTCACTTAGACTTATGAAGTGGATTATCAAGAGACATTTGCCCCTGTTGCTAATATGGACACTATTAGAATTCTTTTGTCTTGTGCAACCTATCTTGATTGGGACTTGCAACAGTTTGATGTGAAGAATGCATTTCTTCGTGGAGACTTAGAAGAAGAGGTGTGTATGGAGATTCCTCATGGATTTGATACAGCACAAAGTCAAGGAAAGCTGTGCAAATTGAAGAAAGCCTTGTACGGACTGAAGTAATCCCAGAGCTGGTTTGACAGATTTGCAAAAGTAATGATCTCCTTTGGTTACCAACAAAGCAATGCTGATCACACCCTCTTCATAAGACATTATACGGGTAAACTCACTCTTCTCATAGTTTATGTTGATGACATAGTAATGACAGGAGATGGCCCAATTGAAGAAGTTGTTGGCACATGAATTTGAGATCAAAGATCTAGGAAAATTGCAGTACTTCTTGGGAACTGAGGTTGATAGATCAAAAAGAGGAATCTTTATATCTCAGAGGAGGTATATTTTGGATCTCTTGGAAAAAACTGGTATGACAAGTTGTACACCCGCAAAATCGCCCGTTGAAAGCAATCACAAGTTACAAAGTGGAGTTGGAGAGTCAGTTGATAATGAGAGATATCAGAGGTTGGTTGGAATACTCATTTATCTCTCCCACTCTAGACCATACATAGCCTATTCATTTAGCCTGGTGAGTCAGTTCATGCATAAAGAAGCCTTGTCGTCTTCTCAAAAATCTACACAACATTACCTAACTTAGAGTTTCCCTTTCACCATTTATGTTATATTTCCGTCATACACAGTGGCGAAGCTAGGAATTTTTTCAGTGGTGTTCAAATTTAAAAGAAGTGAAAATTTTTCCCGACAAAGGGTGTTCAATTTGTGTTATATACCTCTAAAACGTAATATTTTACCTATGTACACAGTGCAATTTTTCGACGAAGAGTGGTCAGTTGACCACCCTTGTGACCATGTGGCTTCGCCACTGGTTATACAAGAGGTGACAATTATCACTATTCAGAAATCAAAATTTAGGATAAAAGAAGCAGATGACAATTAGAACGGGCTCATAAAAAATGATCTTCAAGTTGTTGCATTACGCTCAAGAAAATTGTGATTAAAGTTTTATGTAGTTGACTTTTGGAAAGGAGCTGTTTGATAGATATATGATGGAGGACTTATTGGCCACACCTTTAATCAGCAACGTGGTAGAAAAATTAGTCAACCAGTATAAATGTTGTACAGAAGGTGACAATGAGGTTAGCCACAATATGGTAAAAAATGCTTCAAGGTTTTGTTTATCAGAGCATCTCCGCTTAGCCAAAATTAAATGTACTTACACCTGATGCATACCACCTTTTCTGCAAGCATAGTCCTATTTGCGCTTGGGTTCTTTTGTTGGTAATAAATTCAGTTAATTGAATCTCATATTATGCTTCTTTTCTGATAAATTCGAAGTCTTTTCATAAATATGGGGAAATCTGCAGTTTTAACTCTTGAAGGATCTTTTAATCGGTTACCTAATCTTGGACAACATCTGGGGCATTACTTGTTAGCTTCTTTCTTGATTGTTTGGAAGCTCTATTGTTCTTTAGTTGTCTTTCGAAAGATTTAACGTCTTAAAATGGCTTGCAGGGATTCACGAAAGAGATTTATTTAGAGAAAGAGCGTTGGCAAGGGTAAGTTAACAGTAAGCTTTCATGGAACAAATACCTTTCCTGAAGATATTTTCGTGGCTTAATTCAATATGCTTCTATCGACTTTTCTTCCACCCCAACTCCTCAACCCGCCCCAAACAAAATTTTTAAATAAACAAAAAAGAAAATAAATAAAAAAAAGAAGAGAAAAGCTCAAAGTTCTATTTGATGTTTTGAATTACTGTGGTTTTCTGCTATATATGCTAATTTCTTGTCCAGGTATATTAAAGATTATGACGGTGGAATTCTTATGGAATGCAAAATAGATCCAAAGCTTCCATATACTGATCTATCTACCATGATACGTCGTCAAAGGCAGGTAGACTGATATCTTTGCTTCATGATGTTTGCTGACACTCGCAATGGATGTGTTGACGCAACAAATATCACAAAGGAAGGCCTATCGACACCGGGAAGTGTTCCGAGTCTCCTCCCACAGCCCTCACGAGTTTTAGCACCATCGTACATATCTCTGATCACCCTAGTGTACGCTACTAGGATGCCACTAACCTCCAAACATTTCCATAGGACCTCCCTCGGGACTTTGTCGTAAGCTTTCTCTATGTCAATGAACACTATATGCAAGTCTTTCTTCCTCTCCCTATACTGCTCCACCAGTCTCCTCACAAGATGAATGGCTTCTGTGGTCGACCGTCCCGACATGAATCCGAATTGGTTCTCAGAAATAGGCACACTTCTCTTCACCCTCCTCTCCACCACCCGCTCCCAAACTTTCATAGTGTGATTCAACAGCTTGATACCCCTATAGTAGTTGCAATTCTAGACATCCCCTTTATTCTTATACACCAGGACCATCAAGCTCCACCTCCATTCATCGGGCATTTTCTGCGTCCTAAAAATGACATTAAACAATTCTGTAAGCCACTCCAAACTTGTCCGGCCCGCGTCCTTCCAAAATTCTACCGGAATCTCGTGCGGCCCAGTCGCTTTACCCCTACTCATCTTTCGCATCACTCCCTCAACCTCCTCCACCTTAAAGCGCCTACAAAAACCATAATCCCGTTTGCTCTCTGAGTTCTCCAACTCACCAAGTTCGATGTTCCTGTCCCCATCCCCGTTCAATAGTTTATGAAAATATGTCTGCCACCTAAGCCTAATAGACGCCTCATCCACCAATACCTTACCATCCTAGTCTTTAATGCACCTTACTTGATCCAGGTCCCCAGTCTTTCTCTCTCTAACCTTAGCTAACCTGTACAATCGCTTGTCACTGCCATTACTCCCCAGCTCCTCATACAGGTGCCCAAATGCTGCATTCTTAGCCGTCGTGATCGCTAATTTTGCCTCTTTCTTAGCCTTATTATAGCACTCCTTATTCGTCCTCTTCTCCTCCTCGACTGTGCTCTCCACTAGCTTCAGATATGCTGTTTTCTTGGCTTCCACTTTTTCCTGGACTTCTTTATTCCACCACCAGTTCCCTTTGTGCCTCCCGCGTATCCATTCGTGACCCCTAACACCTCTCTAGCAGCTTCCCTAATGCAATTCGTTTTCGTGGACCACATATTACTTGCGTTCCCACTACTCCTCCAGGTCCCTATAGCCACCAACTTCTCCCCCAACTCTTGGCAAAACAATGTATAACTTTAAAAAAAACACCTGGCTATAATGTAGAATTTTTTTGGGCTCTGGTTATTGTAACCAATTAATTGACTAGGTGCATGGAGGCTTATCTAGGCCTTTTACGTTTCAATACTGCAGAGTAAGGCATCTTTCGCCAAAAATGAGAGACTATTGACTTGCATTATTTTTTATTTATTTATTGTTAGGCAATTGATGAAAAGATAAGGGAGCTATCAAATTGTCATATTGTCTACCAAGGAATTGATTTTCAGAAGGTATGCACTTTGTATCTTTTAAAAAAGATCCATCCTTTATATTGATTTATTGTCTCTTAAGATGATATTATTGCTTCTCTGTCTTCTTTTGTTGTTACAGATCTCTTCTTTCGTTTCTTTTCTGATATTATTGTCTCTCCTGTTGAGTCGAGGGTCTCCCGGAAACAGCCTCTCTACCCTTCCGGGGTAGGGTAGGTCTGTGTACACTCTACCCTCCCCAGACCCCACTAGTGGGATTTTACTGGGTATGTTGTTATTGTTGTTGCCTTTATATTGATTTATCATTACTGCATAGGTCAAATGTGGTTCATGTCTTTGTATTTATTAATTAAATATCTTGATAAAGGGTTCTAGTCCTCAGGGGACAAGGAACTGTCTAAAGAACATGATGCAGTGACGAACCCGGCTTAGCTAATGAATTTGTGGTCTGAAGGCTTGAGTTTGATAGAACAAAATTTGTACTTGCTTCTATATTGGTTAGTGGACCATGAATATTTGACTAATGCCAAAACAGCGTTTGGTAATGAACTTCTTAGTGAAGCTCTTACCATAGCGGTTCCCGATAGCCCATCTTTTCAAAAGGGGGCAAACAAGTACTCCCTCCGTCTCAATTTATGTGACGTAGTTTGACTTAACATGGAGTTTAAGAAGAAAAGGATGACTTTTGAAACTTGTATTATTAAAGGCTTAAAGGGTAATAGCTTTTGTGGGGCTTTCAATTTGTGTGGGTATAAAGGCTTCTCATTAAGTGTAAAATGGGTAAAAGGAAAAGTTTAAAGTTAATTGTTTTCAAAATAGAAATACATCATTATTTTTGAAACAGACTAATAAGGTAAGTATGTCACATAAATTGAAAGTAAGGGAGTATACATTATGTTTGGATGTATTCATGACATCTAAAGGCTATGCAGAGTGCACTAAGGATGTGGCCTAACGATTGATGTAGTATGAAGTTCAAGTTGATCATCACACACAAAGTTCCTTTTGATTGCTTCCCCCTAACGTCAATTCTCTAAGCAACTTTTTGATTCAAATTAGTTGTCTAGTTGCCACAGTTATTACTCGATCTTCTGTTTTTACACTAGATCAAGCAACCATATTCAATATTTTGCTCTTCCAAGACACCAAATACCTCAATCTAGAACACAATATCTAAAAATTGATCGTCTATCAAAAGTTGATTTTGCCCAATAAGCGCCTATGTATCTAACGATCTACTCAAGACCTTGATCCTCGAAAAATAATCTATTTCTTGGAGTTGATTTTATATATTAAAGAGTGTTTGGAAAACTGAATTCCACTGACCAACACAAGAGAGTTCGTAAATTGACTTACGACACTCACGGGAAAGGCAATATCAAGTCGAGTCACTGTGAGGTTGTTTAACTTACCAACCGGTCACCCGTATCTTGTAGGATCACTAGGGGGATCCTTTTGTCTTGGTAGAAGCTTAACATTTGGGTCCATAGAAGTGTCAAAGACTCTAGTTTGTCATTCATGTCTCCTAAAAAATGTTGAGAGCATACTTCCGTCGTGAAATGACAATCCCTATAGACTAAACTACCTCACTGTCCAGAAGATACTTCAATCTACTTAGATCCTTGATCTTGAAGTGCTGAAAGAGATTTTGATTCAATCTAATGATGCCATCTTGAATTGTTGTATGTGTTGACTATATCGTTAACGTACACCACCAATTAAATGGACAAATTTGGAGCAAAATGTTGGTAGAAAATAGTCAGCTTCATGACATGTCAGGCTACCTGAATAACTGTGTTGGGCTTACCTATCCAGGTTCGAGGAGATTGTTTAGGTCCATAGAGTGACTTAACACAATCAAGAAACAAGATAACTAGACTCCTCTCAGTATCCAAGTGGTTGCTCCATATAGACCTTATCGTTGATATCGCATAGAGAAAAACATTCTTAACGTCCAATTGATAAAGAGGCCATGCCGAACAACAACCGTGGATAGAATATAAGAAATAGACGTTGGGCCTAACTCAACACGAAAAGCTAGCTTATGCGGTGAGAATTGTCAAAGATCATGCAAGGAGACAATCAATCCATCCTAAACTAATGTGGGATAACTTAACAACCCCCCGCGGCGTCTAGGCCTGTCAACTGATTTGTTACGGAGTTTAAGAAAAAAAAGACTTTTGAAGCTTGTATTCATAAAAGCTTAACGGCAAAAACTTTGTGGGGTAATGACATTTGTGTGGCTATAAAAATTTCTCATTATGGGTAACCTATATAAAATAAAAATTTTTAAGTTGAATTATTTCCAAATATAGAACAACTGGGATATTTTTTTTAAACAGACTAATAAGGAAAGTGTGTCATATAAATTGAAACGGAAAGAGTAGTAGATTCTAGATAGAAGCAAGGAGAGCCAGACATTTTGTGTAAATTGGACCTTGAGAAGGTTGACCACATGAATAGAGAGTTTTTGGGTTTTATCATGCTAAGGATGGGGTTCGGAGATAGATTGGGGGTGTGGATCAAACACTACATTTTCACGGTTTGGTTCATCCTAAAAAAAAGAGGGAGCAACAAGTATCAAGGATTATAGACCCTTAGTCTAGTGAGAATATCTATAAGATAATTTTATAAATTGCTTTCTAATAGCCTAAAGAAGGTCCTTGACGAGATTGTCTACTTCACAAATTGATTTTGTGGAAGGAAGACAAATTCTTGATGCAACACTGGTGACAAATGAGGTGGTAGATTCTAGGAAAAAGCAAGGAGAGCCAGGTATTTTGTGTATATTCACGTGAATCGGGAGTTTTTGGATTTCATTATGCTGAGGATGAGGTTCAGATAGATATGGAAAATGTTGATCAAACTTCAAATCGCCACGGTTAGGTATTCGGTTCTTGTAAATGGCAACTCGTGTGCCTTCTTTGGTAAGTTCGAAAGGGTTGAGCATGGGGATCCATTATCTCCATGCTCCTCATCTTAGTTATGAAGGTGTTGAGTAGGATGATGGATAGAGCTGTGATGGGTGTGTTTGTGAGGGGTTTCACGTCAATAGTTGGTGGACATGGTACCGTGAGAGTCTCACACTTATTATTTGTAGATACCCCTGTGTTATTTTGTGATACTGATAGATCTCAATTGGTTTATCTGGGTCAGTATTTGACTTGGTTCTAGGTTGTGCTGGCCTCGAGATAAATTTCAGAAAGTGCCAAACCATACTTGTTTTGGAGGTGTACGATATTGAGTAGTTGGCTCAGGTTCTGAACTACAAGGTGTCAGCTCTTCCCACTATTTACCTTGACTTGCCACTAGTAGCTTCTCATAAGGATCACAATGCATGGAATAGTACTGAGGGTTGAAAAGAGGCTAGCAGGATGACAGAAAAGATATTTGTACAAAGGGAGAAAGGAAGTGCTAATAAAGAGTACTCTTTCGGGCACACTTGCTTATTCCTTGCCTCTGCTTCTTGCTCTTGCCAGTGTTATAGCAAAGTTAGAAAGACTCAGAAGAAACTTTTTGTGGGATTCGACAGAGGGGGCACTGAAGCTTCACTTGATGCAGCGGGAGACGGTTACGACCCCTAAGTGTTGCGGTGGTCTTGGGGTTAAAGATTTGAGCGTCTTCAATAAGGCTTTATTAAGAAAGTGGTTATGGGGATTCGTGGCCGAAGAACACGCATTTGGAGAGAGGTGATAGTGGAAAAATACTAGGTTTTGGAAGGGGGTTGGAGGACTAGAGTTATCACTATGCCTTACGGGTGTGGATTATGGAGAAACATATTGAAGGGACGGAAAGATTTTAGTGGCAGTGTGTCTTTTAGGGTAGGAGATGGGAGAAGGGTAAGCTTTTTGGGACATAGGTGGTGCGGGGACAATACTTTGAGAATTACATTCCCAAACTTATATGGAATTGTTGAGCCCCACATTGTTGGGATGTGGAATTCCTTGTCTCCTTATATGGTCTTGGGCAATCCTCACCTCATGAGCTAGCTTTTGGGATTGAGTTAGGCCCAAGGTCCATTTATCATGGTATTAGAGCCAGACCCATCCCAATTTATTGTTACTGATGTTGGGTTCCCATTTATGTTATCCACGCTCCAGTTTGCAGGCTTAGACGTGGGGGGTGTTGACTCCCATATTGGTGGGATGTGGATTTTCTAGGCTCCTTCTATGATCTTGGGCAATCCTCACCTCATGAGCTCACTTTTGGGTTGAGTTAGGTCCAAAGTCCATTTATCAGGAATTTTGAGCCAAAAGAACATAACAGTCCATCAAATTCGAAGGCTCAAAGCGGATAATGGGATCTGAGCTTTAGAAGAAATCTACAAGATTGGGAGGTGACGGAGTTCCAAAACATGATTGACTTGCTATATAAACAAAGCATTCCATTAGATATCCACGATATGTGGAAATAGGGGATGAGGAACAATGGAATGCTTTCGGTTAAGACGTTAAGTTATACGACAGAGGCTTCTGGTTGGGAAGAGATTGACCTTCCACATAACTTGATTTGGATCCCTAAGGTACCAAGGAAGGTGTTTTTTTTCATTTGGTTAGCAACAAGAGGGGTGATTTTGACGGCTTAGAATTTGAGAAACATAAAGATAACACATGTCAGTTGGTGTTACATGTGCAAGGGTTTCGGTGAAGATGTGGGACATCTCCTTCTACATTGTCAGTAGCTACTAGGCTATTATGGGAAATCCTAAGGTGGTTTGGTATTGAATCGATGATGCCAAGCATTGTAAAGGAGTTGATGTTCAGCTGGAATGGTGAAGACGAAGGAGAAGGCGTAGGGCACGGAGCATGGTTCCTCTTTGCACTTATGTGGGTCGTTTGGAGGGAGAGAAGTAAGAGAGCTTTTGAGTGAGTACAAATAAATTTTTTGCAGTTCAGGAGTAGCGTACTCTTATCCCTTGTATCTTTTTGGTGCACTCATGAGATCCTTTTGTGTATTGAAGATATTCTTTTGTGTACTGAAGACTGGGTGTCGTTTGTAGAAAACTGTCTCTGTTTCAACTTTTGGTATACTATTATATGAGTCTTTTTTGCCATTCATTAATAAAATTTGTTACTTTATCAAAAAAAGAAAAAGAAATGGACCTTGGTCTTAATTCAACCACAAAAGCTATATAATGAGGCAAGGATTGCCTAAAACTATATGATGATACAAACAACCACCCCTCAGCCAATATGAGACAACTTACCATAGAAAAGAGATGATATTTTAATTTTTAGCTGCGGGAGAGAAGGTATCCCCATGGTCAAGCCTAAATATCTGAGTGTAACCTTTGGCGAGAAGGGGGGAGGGGGTCTTAAGCCAATGAATTTGACCGTTCAGACTAATTTTGACTGCATAAACCCACCGACAACCAACAATTGATTTTATCGGAGGTATAGGATTGAGCTCCCAAGTACCATCATCGTGTAGAGCAGACATCTCTTTGATCATAGCCTGTCACCGTCCAGGATGAGAAACGCTTCACTCTTGTTGGCTAGCTAGGTTGATTTTAAGAAGATTTGATTTTATTTAGTAGCTTGATTTTATTTGAAAATTGTACTGATTGTATTGATTTATTCTATTTCCTTAATTAGCAATATGAGCTTTATATAAATTTTCTTGCTCATGGATATAAATTCTTACAGAAATATAAAAGAAGTCGCCGAGACATACCTACAAACAAAGAAATGATGTTAATGGAAAAATAGGCCTCTCCCGTGCACTCCCTAAGTGTATCCCTATTCCCTAGCACTCAAGTTTCACTCATGTTTCACTTGTGTGCACTTGGTTTTAGGCACACGCTCAAATGATCTTTCCAACTCTTGCCTTTTACCACTCAAGGGATTCCCTTTAATCTCGTAGAACCAACAACAAAGAGATCACCAAGTATGTTCCAAGTATCGGTTCAGAATGGAGTTTATGGCCAAATAAATAAGGACCAACAAAACCGACGAGCTAGGAATTAAAGAAACACACAATGAAACAAAAGAGAAAACCACGAAAGAATTAGCACGAAGACAAGTATGGACACAAAGTTAACTAGATAACACCAGTATGAACTTATAATAATGTTAACTAGCTAAAGGAATCAAAAGGAAATGAAAAAGAAACAGAAAATACCACATTGAGCAGAAATTTTAATGGAGTTTTAGGATATCTTCATCAAATTTGCAGCAAGCTTTTAAGCTCCACTATTAATTCCCAGCCCCCAGGAGATCAACAACACATGGTTTGTATCTTTGAAAATACAAAACCATCCGATACGAACTCCAACAAGTCCATGTAGTGCAATTTTCTTCACATTTAACCACCAATTTCAGCAAGACAAGTTAAGCTCAAACTCACAGAAAATCATTTTTTTAAAACTCATATCTCGAACCTTCAGCTGCAACTACGAGCAGTCCAATAGCTCATTCCTTTGAGCTTTAACAGCGGCAGATTCGTTTTCCGATACATCCGATACAAAACGGCTGCCAATGAACCAAAAATTCTAGATTTAGCTACAACCCAGTAATATTACCAGTATAAAATAACACCCATTAGATTTTGAACTCCAAAACGATGAAATTTTCAGATCTGAAAATTTTCAAGCTCAAGTACACTTCTATCAATAGTATTTTAGGATCTTCTCTTCATAATATAACCTCCAAATCAGGATGACCTTCACAAACTAAACTTCAACAACTGATTTTCAATCTTAAAAGGTTTTCCGATCTTCTAAACTTTTGACAGCTGGTTCGAATGCCATAGTGACGGGAACGAAAATGCTCTCTTCAAATGGGTTACCAAAATTTCCACACCCACAGTATGTCAGTAACTACTCAAAGTTCAACCTGACTGTAATTATAAGTCAAGAAGTTGGAGATGTAAGCAATTGGACGATGAGGAGGACACAATTCTGTAATATGGCAAGAACAGTGCTGGTAGCCAGGAAACTGAACTGAACCTATGAAATTAGGACTTCGGTGGTCGGAGACTCAGAAGAGACTGGAACGGGTATGGGTAGCCTGGGAATAGCATATCGACTTTCAGAGATTTTCACAAAAAACAAGTCTTCTTTCAGAAGATTTTGAACTTCGCTGGAATCTTTATTCTGCTGGTCAGAATCTTTAAACTTGCAGATGCGTGAGGTCGGAAAAGTGAGGAGAATGCTGAGAAACAAAAATCTGAAATGGAGGTGGTCAGAAAACTTCCCATGTGCTGGCGCATGGTGGTGCTCGACACCCGAGATCATTCTGTCTGGTGGCACGTAAGATCGCATGAGCAGTCTGGTGGTGGCGTGACCTTTTGGGCAGTGTTGCACGACGATCTGGTCCTAGTGACAGTGCTGGTTCATGCGCAGTACGAGTGGAAGACCAATAAATGTAGGCAAATTCAAGATCGCTGAGAAAACAGTATACGACAAACAAAAAATTTTCTATACAGACTTCGCTGATAGATGCACAAGAAGAAATTTCTCGCATTTGCTTTGATACCATGTGAGCAAATAAGACATAGGGGAGAATTGATAGAAGCTTTGCTTGATTGTTCCCTCTAGCTATTGAGTTTAAGTAGTGAATGTACAAGTGTTAAAACAGGAAAGAAAATATTCTGGCTACCTAATTACAGGAAAGAATTATTCTTGCTAATTCTGACTAATCCTAATCATTTAACCAGAAGAATGACCTTCATGCGTGATGTGTTGAATCGTAATATTTTTGCTGTCACTTTCTAGTGTTGGTCATCAAGATGTAATTTTCATTCTAGAAATGACTTTTGGTCTGTGAAATGATATGTTTTAATGGAAAATGCTTCTTTTGGACTGATGAACGTGTCAAGAGAAATTGTGAGAATTTATTCTGGATATAAGAATGTTTTATCTCATAAGATGTCTTCTTTAACTTGAGAGGTACTTTAGAATTCCTGTCGATTGAAAATATAAACATTGTTTTCTTCGTAATTGGATTGATCTGCTATTGCAATTATTTTATGCTGATCTTGTGAAGAAACTAATGTGGATTTTGAAGTTGACTAATCTTTGACTAATTTATTTAGAAAGAAGCTGGTATTCCCAAAAAAGCCATCAAGGTTGAAGATATCCCCGGCTTGAGTAAGTTCTTTCTCTCTGTCCCTCCTTTTTATAGCTTTTCTGGTGGAAGTGTAGAATTTCTAAGCTCCGCTGTCTATCCGCTGTCTATTAGCGTGATCTGTGTTGCTATAACCTGCCTTAGGCCCTATTATTTTTGTGCTCCCAAGAATCTTAAATTTCTTATCTGAATTTTTGTTGACATCATAATAGAGGAGGCTGGATGGACTCCTGATCAATATGGTCATTCTCGGTTCAAAACAGTGAACTCCTTGTCAGATCAGAAGTCCTTGACTGCATTCATGCGCTCTCTCCTGAAAGTAAGTCTCTTGGTTTCCTTTTTCTGCTGTCTTCATATAGCTTGGTTGAATATCTGAACAACTTTTCTGGGTTTGATGAACACTTTGATGTCTATTGTTTTCAAATTATTAGAAAGAGGTTAAACAAAACAGAGTATTTATAAATAAGTACACTGAATATAAACCCAATCTTGATTTAAAAAAGAGAACTACAAGCAACTAAACTCTTAACGACCTCTATTCCTGACGAGAACGAATGCTTTATCATCATTGGCAATAATGCAATTATTCTCCGATGAATCCACAATGTATTGATGTAACTTAATTGATATGCTACCCTGACTTGCACTTAGCTAACCTCATTATCTGGAGGCAAAAAGAAAAATTTAGCATTTGTTGCAGTTTTTCTCGAAAGTCAAAAGAATCATCAAAAATATTATTTAAGTTTTTTTTATGGCTGGATGCATAGACAATCTCCTGTCAGTATTTTTTATCTAGACACTTAACTAAGCCCATGACGTTTGAGCACCCGACATCTGTGCAAAACGTGCCTATTAGACATGTGGTGCCTATTTCCTTTTAAGTATTCTATCCCAGTTCACTCTCATTATATGATCATCCCAATATTTTTTTTAATTAAAAATCTACAATAATGCCCTCAACACTCAAAATTCAGAATCCTGCACAATTATTCCATTCTCATCGTTCTCACGAGCCCACCTCAAAATCCTGCCCTGGAAGACCTTATAAGCCCACTAGAAACCTTCTTTGCAAGCCATGCCACTCCTTGCCGGTCTTAAACAAGTCCAAGATCCCGATGAAGCTCATCTTCCATGATTTCAGCAAATAGGGTTCAAACATGATTATCCTACTTATTCTTGTCTAATATATAAGCTCACAGTGTGCTGACACTTTTATGCTGTTGAAAACCTTTTTGGGTATATCCAAACCCATTATATTCGACGTAGGGAAATGCTTTTTATTTGGTTGATACAATATTATGGGAAAGCCAGTTGGTTTGAAGCTTTTTAGCTTTTTCAATGCCTGGGTTTTTACTTGTTCATATAGTATACTGTCTTTAGTTGCACTTCTGAAGGTTTTTGATAATGGTCAATCTGAAGCTGCAAATGAGATGTTAAGGAGTTGCTGTGAAGTTCTGTTTTGTTTAACATTATTATCAAGATGTGGCTGCTAGCTTTTGAATGTTGGCGTCTGGTTTAATTGGTGGATAGAGATGAGGAGGGTTATCTTTTGGGAGAAGTCAAAAGGATGAGGAGAGGGTTCAAAAATAGAATTTTTTGTGAGTCAAGTTCTTTTTTTGGTTTATTTGGAATCAAATGACACATTCTTTTATTTTATTGGCTTCTTCACCATGTCACCTGCATGTAATTCATTTTATCATCTTGACTTTTTCAGCGCCATGTCTGATAGGCACATTTTGAGTAGAGATTGGGTGCTCAATACCTCATGGGCTTGGTTTAGGTGTCTAGATGAAAAAACCGAACAAGTTTAAGAGCTGTCTATGTGTGCAACGTACTTTAATGTTTTGTTAGTGAAGAAGAAAATTTTGAATATTATGTAGAATATTCTTATTGAATAAGCATAATAAAGAATCCTAAGAGTTAAGACACTTTACTAATTTCTGCAATTAAAAACTTCTATATAATGAGTCCTCTTTATGTTACTAACCTGCCAATTTCAACAAGTGTCTCTACCTTTTCTCTTCTCCTATGGTATCAAAGTCTCTATATGTTCTTGGTACATACATAAAGTAATTTCTTCCATTTACATGTGGCCTAGGCTAAAGTTTTTCTTTCTTTTCATAAGTGTTGACCAGCTTAATTGTAGGAGAAGAATCAGTTTTTAATTAATAGCTTGATTGTAGGAAGATTGTATTGTAAATATTCTCATTATTGTCTTTTATTTTCTTTCCTAGAATAGCTGTAATACTTCTGTATAAGATTCCTTTTGGATTTATGTCACGCCACATACCCGGGGAGTGGGACCGGACCTCAACCGAGGTCTCCCGTTCAAGCAAGCCTTCTTGGTGCTTACTATTTACCCTTATCCATGAATGATTTATGAAGAAATAATGCGTGGAGGTTAGCCAAGAATATATAGAGAAATATACGACGTTGATCTTCCATTACTTGAGCAATCAATCAGTATATTATTAAAAGGAAGAAAGTCTAGCCTATGATTATGACAAGTGGCAGTGTAGGAGAAAGACATGTGGTAGTTTTAGGAAAAAATTGGTTAGGTTAGTTAATAATAAGTTATTTAATTATTTTAAATTCAAATTCAAAATTTTAAATATCTATATTCTTTTTAAGGAAATAATATTTTTTGTATATTGGGATAAGTTAAAATATAAAATAAAGTAAATTAATTTACTTAACATATTAAAGATTTGATGATCAAAATTTTAAAAAATTACAAGCAACAAAATAAGATCTTAAATAAAATATTTATATTATAGAAGTAATGTGAGAGTATTTTAGTTATACTCAAAAATATTATTGTATTAAGTATATTATATATTTTTCCTATTCCTAGATAATTTGTCTATTCACTTTCATTTTAGTAATACTCAAAAATATTATTGTAAATTTAAATAATACCTGATTTTTTTAACAATAAAATCAAAGTGAATAGATTAATTTTCTAGGAGTAGGAAAAATATTATTATACTTTTTATATTTAATTTTTTTAAAGAAGTAGTAATTTCTATATATTGGAAATTACTTATTCTGAAACCTATTCTGTTTTGAATTGGAAGTTATCAACATGTAATAGAACTCCATTCATGCGTGTGTTTGCCGTAAAGAATATCAAACCTAATATATAATTATTTGGCCAAATGTCATTTGTTACAGAGTTAAAATATATTATATAAACGTAGAGTATTCAAATATTATTAGAAGGAGAATTCATTTGTTGGATTGTATTTGCTTAAATTTAAAAAAATATTATTTATTCATATTTTATATTTAATTTATGGTCAATAATACTCTTTTAAATAGTAAGATATAGTATTATATATAGGCAAAATGGCCTCCCACCCACTTAAACTTGCACTGATTTTTCAAGCCGGTAAACAAACTTACGATTTTCCTATTTTGACACTTATACTGTACAAAACAATTACTAATAAGTGTCTTTGACCGTTGACCATGCCTATGTGGAGGCAATACAGCTGACATGGCCAAAGTACGTGCAACTCACGCTTATAAGGCGTGTGAGTATGTATTAAAAAATATATTAATAATAAAAGGATAAAAGAAGAATAAAAAAGAAAAAGCAAACCCAAACACTTCTTCAGTTCTTCCAGCCCCTCCGTCCCCTTCTCCTCCCCATTACTTTTGGTTTCTTATCCTTATATTTTTCACGTCCCAAACCCCATATTCCCTCTCCATTTACCCTCTTTATTTTTTTTCATTATTGTTCTCGATTTAAAACGAATTTAGGGTTTTTTCTTCTTCTATTAAGTATGAGAATTTAGAGAGGAGGAGAAAAGATATAGAAGATAACTCACAACTTTATGTGAAGCAAATCGTCGTAGAAGTTGCCGGGGAAGAACGAATCGGCTTTCTGAAATTAGAAATTGGGTCAAACCGGTAGTAAAGAATTTGATTTTCCTATTTATTGGGTTTGATTCTTCGAATCAATCAATTAGGCTCCAACCAAGTGAAAAATGTCTCTCCGATGAAGGGATGGTTTTTTTGTGAAGCTGGGGTAGTTGGGAAATGGGTGGAGTTTGATTTGATCCGAAAGTGATGGATTTTGGAAGTCTCTTAGAAATGGTTTTAAGAAAAATAATGAAAGGAAAATAAAATTGATATTTTGGAGAAGAAATATGGCACCGGAGGAACTTCTTTTGGGTGATTAGTCCGATGGAATGATATTAGTGATGGTGGAACTGGTGTTAACCTATGAAGAAGAAAGAGAAAGAAAAAAGAAAAAACGAATTTCATAAATTGAAAAGGTTGGGACTAGGGCTGGGCATATATCGGGTATAACCGATAAACCGAACCGATAAAATGCTATTGGGTTATCGGTATCGGGTTATTGGGTAAATAGTTCGATAACGGTTTAATGTTATTTGACTAATGGGTTATCGGTTCGGGTATCGGTTTGCCCAATTTTATTAACGGTTTAACCGATAGCCCAATAAGCTTTATCAAAATTATAATTTTATCCACTAAGTATATAAAACCATCTTATGGCTTCATTCTCTCAATTCTCTCGGTAGTTACTCTTCATCTTCTGACCTTAATCCTTAGAGTAAGTTTTAAACTTTTCTGAAATTATCATTTTAATTTTTCAATTAAGATTTTTAGTTTTAAACTTTAGAGAATTAATTGTTTAGATTTTTAGTTTTTCTATTTGTTTCTTTTGTTGCACTGATTCTTTAGTATTTACAAGATTAGGATTTTATTATTTTCCTATGAATTATGCCCGCCCGCCCGCCCGCCCGCAGTGAGATAGTTAGTAAGATTAGATTGTTGAATGTCTTATCCCTTACTCCTATTAACTTATAACTTTGAAAATTGAGATCATTCATTGGGATTTTCAAATGCAAAGAAAGTTTTATTTTCTAAGTTGAAATTTAATCCCTCTTCTCTTAAGAGCAAAAATTCAATTCCTTTCTCTTAATAGTATGGTCACGATTTCTATAATAAATTTTTGGATAGTTTTTATTCTTATTGGGTAAACCGATAACCGAACCGATAAGGATTGATAACCGACTAACCGACACCTAATAACCGATATCTTATCGGTTCGGTTATCGGTTTAGTATATTTATAAACCGATAACCGATATGAAAAACCGATAATATTCACAACCGAACCGAACCGATCGATGCCCACCCCTAGTTGGGACCCACAAATTACATGTGTCAAACAACAAGAAGCTAAGCATATGACATGTTATCCACGTCATGGCGATTGCAGAACAAGCTCAATCGGAGGTGTTTATTATTAACTATTTTGTGAAGTATAAGTGTCAAAATGGGAAACCCGTAAGTTTGTTTACCGTCTTGAAAAATCAGTACAAATTTAGGTGGCTGGGAGGCTATTTTCCCTTATATATATTTGATAGAAATCTATAGAAAAACTTTAAAACAATATTGAGAAAAAGTCACTTGGCACTTTTAGGACAAAATCTAAAAATATTGTTGATAAATTTAATTATATATCTATATCTATACTACATCTATATATAGATCCACTCATCAAATTTTCTTCTATATTCGCTAGAAATATGGAGGTGACATATTAATTGAAAAATTATATAAAAAAATAAAAATTATAGAAAGACGTACATTGAAATAACTTATGACTATTTATACTTGGGACGAGTTAAAATCTATCTATATTCTATATATTATCAAAAGAAAGAAAGTCTAGCCTAGGATTATGACAAGTGGCAGCATCAGAGAAAGATATGTGGTAGTTTTAGAACAAAATTAGTTAGCTTAGTTAATAATAAGTTATTTAATTATTTTAAAAATTTAAACTCGAAGTTTTAAATATCTATATTCTTTTTAAGGAAATAATAATTTTTATATATTGGGACAAGTTAAAATATAAAATAAAGTAAATTAATTTACTTAACATATTAAAGATTTGATGACTTTAAAAATTTAAAAAATTACAAGTAGCAAAATAAGATCTTAAATAAAATATCCATATTATATAAGTAATGTGTGAGTATTTTAGTAATACTCAAAAATATCATTGACAAATTCAAATAATACCTGAATGTTTTTAGCAATAAAATTAAAGTGAATAAGTTAAATTTTCAGGTAGAAAAATCTGTATTATACTTTTTTATATTAAGCAAGGGTATTTCATCAAATAGTTTAACTAATAAAATGTCACATGAAAATGTAAAAATACTAAATAACGAATAATGCAATAAAAAAAAGAGAAATAAAAAGAATATAGAAGGATGAGGCTTATTTAAATTTGAGATAAGAAAGTTCTTTCCAATTATGATGAGAAAAGCCATATAAAATATAATACCACACAACTGAAATATTAATAAAATTAAAATAAAAAAATATTGAACAATGAAAGAATTTTAAGTAAAGAGTAAATAAGCTTACTCAATAAAAAAATTAAAAAATTGTTATAAAATATAGGGATAAGATTGATTTGAATTTGAGACGAGAAAGTATTTTTTGAATTATGTAATAAAATCAACAAAAAAAACAATGAAAGTAGTGGCAAGCCGCTGGAGATACTAGCGAAGCTAAAGGAGTCGGCTGATTTTTCGTTGCATGAAAAAATTTAACTTTTTGAGGTTAATTGTTCTTCTTTTCAAGCAATATTTTTTAGAGAAAACTTGATAAAATTTATTTATTTATTTTTTGGTTTAATTCTTTTGAATGTGGTCGCTAATTTAGTATATATATATATATATATATATATATATATATATATATATATATATATATATATATATATAT
>NW_017671947.1:134946-190756 GCF_001879085.1 Nicotiana attenuata | reverse complement strand
ATATATATTAAAACGATCCGCGCACTGCGCGAGTATGTATACTAGTTTCATGAATAGTTGACAAAACATTACCAGTCATCTATAATTCTTTAAGTGGAAGCAAAATGACGTACAATATCTCTAATCCCCACATACATACATGACCCGTACTGTGTTTACGGAGCCTGTAAACTGACATGAGAAAAATATGAAAGTGCCGGTAACAACGCCCCGGCTATATCTCAAAACAATGTACAAGGATCAATGTCAACCAAACATGTGAAGCGATTGCATGGGTAGCATATAGCCGCTTGTCTCTCACAACTACGGGCTAAGGAATAGAAACCATGAAATTATGAAATCATGAATAGGAAGAGAACAAGAAATTCATTTGAGCTTCCTTAGGATCTCTACTATGTTCCCCTACTTGAATTACTTCAATCTACATTACAAAAGTTCAATTGAACCAACATTAGCAATAGTTTTCATATTTTAGGTCTTTTAGGCATATTGTCAAACATTTAACATGCACGTTCGTCTACAACCTCCGATACAGGAATTCCTTCATCCTATAACCACGCTTAGGCAACCAATAATCTCCATTAGCACATGCATGCCCAACAATTTACTCCCAACCCATCAATCACATTATCCTGTTCTTCACAAACATCTAATTTCAAGGTTGAGAGCTTATGCTTTCTATCACCATCCCATAAGCTCTAACATTAAATCCTAACTATAATCTCATTATTTAACATTGCATGTGAGCTAGGGATGAAGTCTTACCTTGTTAGTAGAAGGCCTTGTATATCTCTTTCCTTGAATCCCCAAGGATTGAGCAAGAAATTGTGGTGTAGGAATGGTAGAGCTCTTCCCTCTCTCTCTAGAGTGTTACTCTCGCTCAAAACAATTTGATTCTCCTTCTAAAACCACAAACTTTGGCCTTTTATTAAAATAGAATCGAGTTAGAAATTTTCCAAAGATACCCCTCCGAGTCAGGTCTACGATCGGGAATTGGACTGCAAAATGGTTCTCCAGGTTTGAATTGGAACTGGATGGGTCTGAGATATGCCGTCCACATAACGGTTCTGTGGTACGCACATTGGATTGGAAAATCTCCTTCAAAAACTCCCCAGGTGGCCCGACCAATTTCGCGATGGATCTACGGTCCGCGAATCAGCTATGCGGTCCGCATAACCCACCGCGAAATAACCCTCAAATTCTAGTTTGCTTCAACCCCAATCGGCGATGATTCTGTGGTCAACGAAACTTCGCATTCACTGACCACAGAATCGCTCTCTCATGCCAATCCTTTTACCCACTTCGCGACGCATTGCACAACGAAACTTATTTACAATCTTTGCAACATATTAGCTTGGCCTTGGCACTATAAAACCTTAAATCCTTGGCGAACTTTTACGGGCCTTACAATTTGACAATGAATAAAGTCAAGGAAAAATGTGTAGGCTGAAGAAAGCCTTGTATGATGACGAAGCTGAGCCAATGACTACGATTATCCCAAGACCAATTTTGATGAACCCCATTGAAGCTGTAAGTAGTTCAGAAGCAGAATTTTCCTCATGCGACACTCTCAGTCTTCCATGGTATGATCCAGATTCATCAAGCTCACAAGCAATCAACTCGCCGTCAGTTATTGAGACCTCGAGATGGACCAAATCAGTAATGATGAGGGCTTGCAAGGTATTTGGGGTAAATGTGGCGTGGTTTGAACATGAGATTCTTGGCATGATCCTGTGTATGCAACAAAAGAGACAAAAGCAAATTCAGAAGTAGAAATCCTCAATCAAAGGCAACAAAAATGGAAAGAAGAAGCAGACTTTGGAGTTAGAAAGACTAAAGTGGGGTATGAATTCTGATGGCATGAAGGCAGGGGATAGGGACAGGTTCTCTAAAGCCTTTTCCGAATGAAGATAATAATTTTAAGCTGAAATGTACGGGGCCTCAATGAGGCAGAAAAAAGAAGTACAATAAAGTCACTAATTCACAAATGGAAAGCTGAAGAACGGTCCCCATATTGGATTAGACAAGTTCGGGGTAATAGATGGGTTGAATGGGTGGAGTTAAATTCAATTGGGAGAAGTGGAAGTTTTCCTGGTACTTTGGGACAAAAGGTTGTGGATCAACGAGGGAGTCCAACAAGGGTCATAAACTATTTCTTGCATGTTGGAAAGTACACAAGAAGATTTCAGATGGTGTTTCACAGGGGTATATGGGCCACATACAAACCTAGAGAGAGATTCTTTGGCATGAACTAGCAGCTATCCTAGGTATTTGGGATGAACAAGTCATTGGGGGAGATTCCAATGTCTGCAGATTTAAAAGTGAGGTAAAAATGTATTAGAAGGTCTAGGGCAATGAAGTCTTTCATTGATATTATACAAGATCTGGAAATCATAGATTTACCACTCCAAGGGTCTCAATACACTTGGTTCAGAGGGGAAGACTCTTTGCAAGCTTCTAGAATTGTTAGGTTCTTAATATTCATCGAATGGAATGACAATTTCAAAGCAATCAAGCAATTAGGCCTCCCAAGAGTCGTTTCTGATCATAGACCTTTGCTATTGAAATGTGGTGATTGGGGAGCCAACCCCTCCTATTTCAAGTTTGAAAACATGTGGCTAGAAGTAGATGGTTTCATTGACAAAATCAAAGGATGGTGGCAAAGTTATACAATTGGGAGCAATCCAAGACCTTTTTAATGCAAAAATTGAGAAGATTGAAGGACATTTCAGATTGGAACAGGGAAACCTTTGGCCAATTGGAAGCACAGAAGAATGAGTTGCTTGAAGACCTAGCCTTACTGGAGCAAGCAACTAAGAATAGAATGATGACTCGGGTAGAAAAGGAGAAATCTTACACTCACTGGACTTCCTAATGACCTTGATTCAGTACGTGACCAGATTTTGGCTAGTCCGACTATCCCTACAGTTGATGAATTATTCTCTCGATTACTTCGCCTTGCTGCAGCACCAAGTCACCCAGTGATCTCATCCTAGACACTTGACTCCTCTGTTCTCGCATCCCATGGATAATCGGGCATCTCAAACTATGGAAGAGGAGGAGGTCGTTTTGGAAGATCTAGACCCAAGTGTTCTTATTGTCATAAACTGAGACTACAGGTAATAGAGAACTTACACATATAGAGTTCAAAATGAGATAAGATTGTATGAAATGGTTTGTCTATGTCTTACCTAAACGTTCAGATGCACTAGTTTGTGGGTACACTATTATGCTTGTTATCAGCTCGTTGGGATCAAGGTTTAGTTGCTGTTACATTTACTTTTGGTTGGGTTGGGGGGGGGGGGGNTGGAGGGAAGAAGTGTGAGATTTAGAGAACCTCTAGCTTTACACAACCTTAATTTAATCTGAAATTCTTACCATCGCGGAAGGCAATGGGACTGGATGTAGCGGAACATATGGAGGGAAGAAGTGTGAGATTTAGAGAACCTCTAGCTTTACACAACCTTAATTTAATCTGAAATTCTTACCATCGCGGAAGGCAATCGGACTGGATGTAGCGGAACATATGGAAGATTCATATTGTGAGCCTCAACTAGTTTGGTATTAACATTGCTGGTTGATTGATTGATTGATTGTTTGGTTTACTTAAAGCTTTTGGTGCAAAAAGGCCAGCTAGCGCTGGGTTTAATGCTCTGTTTCTGTGTTTGATTAGATAGGCACTTCTTTAGTGAGTTTTTCTGTCTTGAGCAGATAATGCATGACCATCCTGATTCGTGGCCGTTCAAAGAACCTGTTGATGCACGGGATGTTCCTGATTATTATGACATCATCAAAGATCCAATAGGTAATTGCTTTTTGCTTTTTGTTTCTCTGGTGGTTGTTAATCATCTGCTAGAAATTTATTCAATTTCCTCTTTCTTTTCTTTTTTTAATTGGTAAAAGTGAATTGTATTTCACAATTGTGATGCACCAAACAGTTGCTACATGAATTAAAAGCTAAAGCTCTAATGAACTCTCAAGATGGTCATCCACTTGAATTACTTCTTGTTTTTTCCACAAATAGTTTTTACGAACAAATGTTTCCAATCTGTAGTCGAGTTTCGCTTCCCTTTAGAACCTCTTCTTTTTGCCATATGATGTGCAGTGTGGGTCAGGTGCAGTTTCTCTCTCTCTCTCTCTCTCTCTCTCTCTCTCTCTCTCTCTCTCTCTCTCTCTCTCTCGTGTTTGTTGCAATTCTTCCAGGCCAATAGTTCTTAGGCACGGACCTGACTGTTGTCCGCTTCATTTTAAATAGTACCAAAAGTATATTCGATTCATTCTTACCTACTTTACTATGTAATAAGTTGGTTATTGTTTCTTTTTCCCTTGATTCCATCGGTTATATCTTGAAAGATGGTATGTGTTATCACGTAATTCATTTTATTTCATCTCCCTTTTATCTTAAAAATATCTTACCATGTCCTTATTCCTGTAACACTCATGGGCATGGATTTTGATACACTGGAGGCTGCATGGTTGATTCTGGATGAGTGCTGTTACTACTGAAGTAGCTTCTTCTTTCTGTTTTCTGTATAGAATGTAACTGTCTATGTGGGCGTTCTATTATGCATATTGCATAGACCTTCCCTTTGTCCCCGTAAGCTACTGCATACTCAGGTTGCCGAACCGCAACTTGATTTCTGCTACGCTTCACTTTAAAATGAACACACTTGGCAGCCTAAATAGAGCTTGTATTGTCATTGTTGGTGTCCCACATCGGCTATGGTGAGGTGTTTGATTTCTTTATATGGTCTTGGACAATCCTCAACCCTTGAGCTAGTTTTTGGGGTTGAGTTAGGCCCAAGGTCCATTTCTTTAACATCAGTCTATCAACTGAGGCCCACCCAGTTCTTATTTCATAGACAGAAGTTTATAGTTGTGCGTTGTGTAATTTGGATATTATTTACAGATTGAAACTTATTCAAGCACCTGCCTGATCTTGATTGACTTCTTCTAGCCAAATATAGAATGCCCTTCCTTTTCATCCTTTTTGTTGTTGCTAAAGCGTGGCCAGAGACTTCAAAAGGTCTTACAATTGTGGATACACTCAGGGACAAATGTTATACGTTCAATTGTGGCCAAATTTCTTTTCATTGTTTGATCGCAGACTTGCATGTCATGAGGTTAATATTTCCAGTACAACTTTTCATTTTCAGCTATTTCTTTTCTTTCTTTGTACTTTACCATGTGAGAGGTAAGGCCAAATCAGATTTTGGAACCTTTTAAGTGATAAATACAAAAGTTCAGCTACAGAGGCTAAAGAGAGGGGTGGACAGAGTTATAATAATTCTTTTCCTACCATACGGGTCTGCGAGCATCCCGCTTTTTTTGTTTTGTTGTGGTTGTTGTTGTGGGTTGGTGAAATACATGTATGAAGATTCATGAATAGTTCCGTTCATTTGGTCTAATAGGCGTCTGATTGTGCCATGCAGACTATTTGCGAAACTTTTAGGATGTGTATCATTTGCACGTCAAGATTAAATCTAACTGCTCTTTCCCTCTGGACTCCTCTTTTAATTTCATTTATCATTAAGTTGTAACATTTTCTTCTGGTTATGTACAATGCAGATCTAAAAACAATGTCGAAGCGGGTTGAGTCGGAGTTATATTATGTGACATTTGATATGTTTGTTGCGGATGTCAGAAGGATGTTTGCTAATGCTCGCACTTACAATTCTCCTGAGACAATTTACTACAAATGTGCAACCAGGCAAGTATATTGCTCTTTAGTGCTCCAGATGTCTTTTTTCACAATTTGTTTTTTTATTATTTTATGCATGTCACAGTTTCAATTATCAATTTTTATCCGCTTACAGGCTTGAGTCACATTTCTCAAACAAAGTTCAAGCTGGTCTACAATCTGGTATCAAGATTCAGTAGCAATTTAGCTTGATTCTGGTTGAACTGACTGCACTTGAATCTCTTCATAACTGATGTCTTATGGTATCCTCCAATATTTAGAACCATGTTTTTTTTTGGGAGGTGGAGGAATTTGTAGAACGAGTAGATGTATAATAGTTATTTTATTTTAATGTGAACTTTTCAATGCATTTTATTTTGTAAGATGACATTTTTCGTATAGTTGGTGTTGGGTAGACGGCAAGGCATTTTGCCTCAGAGGGATCTCGGAGTTGCATGTTCATCGTCTGGGCTTCGGGTGGTCAGTTCTTGCTCTAGTGATTGGCGGTACTGCATGATTCTTATACGTAACCAAGGTAGTACGTATTCTGTAATCAGACGCACCTATTAGAGTTAACAAACATGTTAAATTATGATAACGAATTAGAGATATTCGACTTGTTTATCCTAGTTGACTTTGAAATCGAAGAATCAGATATGCACTTCGCTCTTTAAGTTGAAAAATGAAAGGATAAATGATGGGTATAAAAATGAAGCCTGAATGTCAATTTAGTGTAGAAAGAAGATAACTTTTAGTAATAGTTTTTCGGAAATGTCGAGTCATACAGTACACTTTTTCTAAAATATAAACGTATAGGAAATTATATTCAACGAATTTAAAAGGAAATCCTTCATTTTAAGGGGGTGAAAGTTGAATTCTTGGGATCAACACAGTTGTGTTGTAATTTCTATATGACATTGTTCTCAAATACTCTACAAATTATTCTTGTACCATTTCATAACCCATTTGAAGAGTCTAAATTTCTAAGTAGCATAAGAGTGCATTTTCTTTCAAAACTAACATTGTCAAGGTAACATAAAATTACATCTAATTTCTTGGTGTTTTTTGACACAAGTGTACAGATGCAGGTGGCTTGCTAATATAGTTAAAATATCATGGTATAGCCAGTTTTCACACTGGTCAATGAAAAATAGCCAGCATTTATCAAGTCAATGAAAAATAGCCACTATTTTGCTGCAACAGGGACCGGTCCAGTATAATATACGGGAGTTCTGGTGCATTTGTGTACGAACTCCAGCATATTATGCTGGACCGATATACTTTGCTAACTCCTGTAAAATTTGCGGGAGACTGGAGCACCAGTGCTCCAAACTCCAGTATATTATACTGGACAATTATACTTGCTGGAACTCCCGTAAAATTTGCGGGAGTTCCAGCATAATTATGCTTGAACTCCCGTAAAATTTGCGGGAGTTCCAGCATAATTATGCTTGAACTCCCGTAAAATTTGCGGGAGTTCAAGCATACTTATGCTGGAACTCCCGTAAAATTTGCGGACGTATTTTTTCCGATTTTGAACAGTGTTTTCGCTCAGATTTAAAGTGGCTAAATTTTGATGACTTTTGAAACTTGGCTATTTTTCAACGACCAGTGGTAAATCTGGCTATTTTTGAATTTCTCCCGCTAATATACTACATGAACATAGTATGTTAGCAATGTAACTAATTTCAGCTTTTCCTTAAATGCCCCTAATAACTTATTGCAACATATCAATAGGAGCGGTTTTTTTTGGGTCTTTTCACAAAAATTAAATTCAACCCCAGCGCCCCTTTCTGCAATCCAAATTTGGCGATTTCCCCTCTCCTTACCCCCCCTCCCGCCCGGTCTCTTTTCCCTCAACCTTTCATCTTCCTCCCAGCCCCTATTTCTTTCTCTACCAAATCATGTGAGGGAGATGTGTTTTGAGGAGTCTTGTTTGAGCAAATAATTGCTAAACCAATTAAAGATGAGTCAAAGGTGAATCTCAATTGAACTTAATAAATTCTAGATAAAATAACAAAAGCTTTTGTATAACGAGTAGAGTTCAGGAGCATTAAATAGTGGACTTAATTTGTTATACTCGACGATAGCATAAATGTGTAATAAATGCAAGCAATGATAAAGACTATAATGGGAAAGGAACTATCACCCAATGATTTTATGGTTGGGATATTCCTTTTTTCTGGCGGTGGCGTGAAACAACGAGAGATCCAAAAATGTATATGGGATCTTGAGATTTATGAATAAGGATTGGACAACACGTGCTTGAATAAATGAATAAGACAACTCTTTTGTATATTTTTCTTTCAACTTTTACAATATGTTCCAGTTCGAAAAAGACAGATCCCCTTTTTGTTCCCTATCTCTTCCTATTTATAAGGGACATTCCTCAAAAGCCCTAAAAAGTACAACATAAAGAATATTCTTTATGTTCACTCTAAACTTAAGTTACCGGTTACTATTCTATCCCAGCTGCCCGCTTCTGGCGTTAGCCTTCATGAGGACGTCCTTTAGTCGCTGTGTCGTGGTCGACCCCGTCCTTTGTCTTGCTTATCCGTTATCGTGGTTACCAAATTTGGACCTATACAGTTAGTCCCTCCACTTGTTGAGGTCGTAGCCCTACACGTCCTCGATAAGCGGACATCATTCGTTTTCGTCGTGGGAGAATTTGGCTATTAAATCACGTCGGGTCAACCAAGATCGAGAGAACGACACAACCGGCGGGGTCATGACTGGCATGGTTACCATGATGTGATGTCACTACCCTTCGCGTCATCATTACGCATCTTCCCGAGACAGCGTCTGCGTGCTTGTCGCTAGGGGTGTTCATGGTTCAGTTTGGATCGGTTTTTCCCTAAAAAGAAACCAAACCAAGTAAGTCGGTTTTTCAAATATTAGAACCAAACCAAACCAATTAAGTCAGTTTTTTCTTGATTCAGTTTATGTCGGTTTTTCGGTTTTTTCGGTTATTTGTCGGTTTTTTTAAATATAAGACATACACTACCAAACACATATTTCGGCAACCACATTTTCAACGTAACACTATCAAATCAATTGCCCTTTGAGAAATTTATTATTTACCAAGATATATTGATGATAATTGAATCAAATAGTGATGAATAATTTAAGGACTCAATCAAAAATATATTATTTTTAACATGAAATAGATTCTTACACTTAACAAAAGAAAACTACTAAACAAACTAGAATGTAAAGGTAAAGACCTGTACTAAAAGTGCAAACGATTAACATCTATAAAATTTTTGAAACTTTATATAAAAGTGTATATATATATATATATATATATATAGGTGTAATAATAAATTTAAAATAGCTACTCCTATATTCGATTTGGTTCGGTTATTTTTTTATTAAAACCAAAACCACACCAAATTTGATCAGTTTTTAAATTTCAAAACCAAAACTAAACCAAACCAAAAAGTATCGGTTTTTTTGGTCGGTTTGGTTTGGTTTTCGGTTTGGTTCGGGATTTTGGATTTTTATGAACACCCCTACTTGTCTCTTTGGTTTTAGTGTCATTGACAATCCTTCGCTTCTATTCTCGCGCCATCCAACCCTATAAATAGATGAGGGTTCCATTTTTTCAGAAGTTTCCGCCATTTCCTTCCTTGCATGTACATTATCTTTCTTCGATCCTATTTGTCAATTCTCGTTATCAGCTCTATTTCTGCGATTCTGTTTCTCATCTTCCTGTTTAGTCATCACCTCTTTCTTTAGGTTTAATAGCACACCTTCAGTTGTCGAGATGTCCCGAACCCTTCGCATACATGACGAAGTTTCTGACGCCACTCCGTTGTCAGTGGCTCCTCCTTCCGCCGGCAAGGATCTCGTGGTTGAGGAGGGTGAGAGTTTTCCTACCGTAGGAGAGATACTTCCTAGAAACCCCTTATCTAGAAACGATTTCCATAAGGAACCCGCTCCTTCTCCCGTTCCGCTGATCTCTGAAACGAGGCCGTCTCATAGAGATGAACTCCGATCTACATACCGTATTCTGTCTCACGTCGAGATGGTTCCAGCTGGTGGCGACATCGTGGAGGTCCATAGACCTGGGTATTGTGCTTTTTATGTTTATCCTTTCGTAATTGGTTATACTCTCCCTCTCCTTCCGCTGGCGGAGGAGTTCTATCGGTTTTACAACGTCTACCCGGCACAGCTGTCTTCGTATTTGTATAAAACTTTACTAATGTTGACAAAGTACGCAGAGTTGGCTGGTTGTGAGGTCGACATCCACCACCTATTACATTTGTTTTCACCAAGCTTTTACAGAGGCACCATGATACACCTGCGACATCGCGGGACAAGGGGGCTGATAGTTGGAATGGATGACAGGGCGAGCCGAAAGTTTTGGATAAGTACTTTTTTATCAAAACGGAGCACTTGGTGTCGGACCCTGATGGATTTCCTGAGCAGTGGAATTATAATCGTAGGTGTCGATGGCATACGTTTGTTATCTACTTTCATCCTTTTGATTTTTATTCATCTGTGTTTTTCTTTGTAGCTGAGAGGCGTGCGCCTTTTCCCGTCGTCGGCATTAAGGATTGGGTGGCTCGCGTGTTACCTCACATGGCGGGGATCCGAGATTGGGTGGTTTTCTACAAACGCTTCGGACCGAAGGTTCCGTGTAGTAAGTATTTCTTTTGTTTCGATCTTTAACTGCTTGTCGTCATTTATTGATACGACCTTTGTGGTGTCAGGTCGACGGGTTTCCAAAAAGAAAGCTCCAGTGCCGGCATTTTGCCAGGCCATTGCATCGGCAAGGATGCAATTTTCTTTGGCCGAGTCCGCTCGCGGGGGTCGTACTCAAACTTTATCAACAAGGGACCCCCTCCTTAGGATGTCGCTGTACGGGACGAGATCTCTTCCCGGCCTGTCTACCACCTCGTAGATGAGTCCTCCAGCAGGGAGGAGTCACCGTCGAGAAAGAGGAGGATGGTGGAGCTCGGGAAGGCTATCACCACCGGCTTTGAAAAGAAGAAGGTCGTTGCTTAGAGAGTGCCGTCCTCACCTACGTTAGACGTAGGGGTCGTTTTTATGGCGGATGCTATTGTGGCGGGGAGGTCCCCTAGGGCCGAGGGGACATGCAAAGGCGGGGAACCTGTACGGGCAGCTTAAGGTGGCGCGTTGTCAGCTGTCGGAGGGGATGGAGCGGTATTTGCGAAGGACGATAGTTCAGGCTCCGACATCGATCCCAAAGAGGTGCGGGCCTTTTTGAAGAGAAATACCCGCGTGGAGGTGAGGACGGAGGGTCCTAAAAACCACGTAATCTTTCCCGTGGATTACGATCTTTTGGCGAACTCTGAGCAAGCTGTGTCGGCCTTTGCTCCCTTGTGTGCCACTTCTGAGAATGCGGCGCTTCAGGCGATGAGTGACGCGGAGCTATCACAGAGTATTTCTGGCATGACTTTGCGAGTAAGCATTTTTTATTTTCCTGTTAGGATTTGTTTCGCATGCATAATCTTCTTATGCTAACTTTCTTTCCTCTACATGTCAGACTCTCATTATGGAGATCGAGCGCGACTGGAGGGATGAGCGAAGAATGACCGTTTTTAAGAAGGTTGCCTCTAAGTACGAAGAGTACCGCACCAAGCACTGTGCGTTGGCAGATGTCTTCACTCAAGATAGTGACTTTCAGCTGTTTCGCGAGGGGCTTAAGCAGAAAGAGGAAGAGTTGGCACAGAAAGTTGAAGAGCTGAAAGAGCGGGATGATGAGCTGATGAAGGCCATGGGTCGATGCAGTGAACTTGAGGTGACTCTTAAGGCCAAAGATGATGAGCTCGAGGTGAGCAAGGGGGTGATGGCCGAGAACGCCGATCTTCAGGTGCGGGTGACCACCTTAACTGCTGAGCTTGGGCGAAGGGAAGCGGAGGCCATCGATCTGAGGGGTGAGTTTAGCATTAAGGCTGATGAATTGGCATGTGCCGAAAAGGACAAGGTGGCCGCCGTATTAGAAGTAGCAGCACTGGACGATGCCCTCCGTGTTTGTAGATCTGAAAGGGATAATGAGGTGGAGACGTCGGCGCTCAAGGTGGCGAGGTTAGTAGAGCGGATCCAAGATTTGGAGGCGGAGTTGTCCGGATTGAACAAATAGGTTGTTGCTTTGAAGGCAGAGGAAGTGCGAAGACAGTCGCAGCCATCCACGTCTCATACTTCTGTTAATCCCGTTGTGCCACGAGAGTTGTATGAGATGTGGGTTCATGCCGAGGCTCAGCTTGATGTGTACAAGTCCCTGAAGGCTAACGGGAAGGTTTCCGAGGCAGAACTTGAGGGTGTTCGTGTCAAAGCACATGCAGCCCGTGAAGCCTGTGGTTATGATCCCGGTACGCCCGACGGGGACGATGTCGATGATGATGCGGACAGGCTCACCTCCAATTCTTGGCATAACGAGGAGTATGCCGCGGGGGATGACGCGACGTAGGGCCGTTGTATTTATTTAGTTTTGCCTTGTTATTTTTGTGAGGGCGTCTTCGAGCCCTTTGTAAAAAGATTTTGTAATATAACAGTTGTAATGGAATGATTACCTTTTTTCTGTGTACCTCCGAATTGTTATTTTTGTTTGATTTTCGGCCGCTTATGTGTAATGTTTTGGCGTAGTTGATCGTAGATCTTAGTAATTCGAGCAAGGTCGAGTGTAAAGTAATTCGAGCGAGATCGAATATTGAGTAATTCAAGCGAGGTCGAATGTTAAGTAATTCGAGCGAGGTCGAATGTTGAGTGATTCGAGCGAGGTCGAATGTTAAGTGATTCGAGCGAGGTCGAATGTTAAGTAATTCGAGCGAGGTCGAATGTTCAGTAAGACGAGCGAGGTCAAATGTTGAGTGATTCGAGCGAGGACGAATGTTAAGTAATTCGAGCGAGGTCGAATGTTAAGTAATTCGAGCGAGGTCTAATGTTGAGTGATTCGAGCGAGGTCGAATGTTGAGTAATTCGAGCGAGGTCGAATGTTGAGTAATTCGAGCGAGGACGAATGTTGAGTAATTCGAGTGAGGTCAAATGTTAAGTAATTCGAGCAAGGTCGAATGTTGTAATTCGAGCGAGGTCGAATGTTGAGTAATTCGAGCGAGGTCAAATGTTGAGTGATTGGAGCGAGGTCGAATGTTGAGTAATTCGAGCGAGGTCGAATGTTGAGTGATTCGAGCGAGGTCGAATGTTGAGTGATTCGAGCAAGGTCGAATGTTGAGTAATTTCAACCGAGGTCGAATGTTAAGTAATTCGAGCGAGGTCGAATGTTGAGTGATTCAAGCGAGGTCGAATGTTAGATGCAAAAAACGATGGAGAGTAAAATGTTGCTTTATTTCACTCATTGGAGAATATCTTGGTGGAGAGTACAAACTGCTGCTTTTTTTCATTCACCGGAGAATACTATACATGTCCGTTTCATACATATATTGGAGAAGTTTCCATGTATCTAGTCCCTTCATCGTTCGGCCTGGAGAAGCAATCGACAGGCGGGGCGATGAATTATAATTTGAACTTCGAGACGCCCCCTTCATCGCCTCATTAACAACCTCCCCGAGAAAACCCAACTGGGACAAAATCCGGGCGAGGGAAAAAGAGTACGACTCGAGGGGCGTCCTTTTTCAGAAGTTGAAGTATTTGAGGTGGGCGACGTTCCAATTGTTTTGTAGCAGTTTTACTTCCATTGTTTCTAGTTGGAATGCTCCCTTGCTTGTTGCTGCTGTGATTTTGTATGGCCCGTCCCAATTGGTTCCTAGTTTGCCTTCTTTCGAGTCTTTGCTCGCTTGTGTTTTGGCTTTGAGAACATAGTCTTCGACTTTGAGTGGTTGTATTTTGGCCTTCCTGTTGTAGTACCTTTCTGCTTGTTGTTTTTGGGCTACCATTCTTACGTAAGCCATGTCTCTTTGTTCTTCTACCTCGTCGAGGTCTTGTTTTCTGTTCTCGTCGTTGTTTTCTCCACTTTTATTGGAGTATCTCAGGCTAGGCTCTCCGACCTCAACAGGTATCATGGCGTCAGTCTCGTAGACTAGTGAATATGGCATTTCGCCTGTGCTTGTTTTCGGCGTGGTGCGGTAAGCCCATAGTACCTCTGGTAGCAATTCTGGCCATAACCTTTTAGCGTCCTAGAGCTTTTTCTTTAAGATGTTCAATATTGTCTTGTTGGAGGATTCGGCCTGACCGTTGCCGGCAGGATGGCATGGTGTGGAGAGTATTCTCTTGATGTGATATTTTTCGAAGAACTCAGTGGTCTTTTTCCCGATGAATTGAGGCCCATTGTCACAGCTGATTTCTTTAGGGATGCCGAAACGGCATATGATGTTCTTCCATATGAAGGTGATGACTTCCTGTTCGCGTATTTGGGTGAACGCACCTGCTTCCACCCATTTGGAAAAGTAGTCAGTTAAAACTAAAAGGAAACGTATCTTACCTCGCCCTGTTGGGAGGGGTCCGACGATGTCCGTTCCCCATTTGATGAACGGCCATGGCGAAGTGATAGAGTGGAGGTGTTCTCTCGCTTGATGTATCATCGGTGCGTATTTTTGGCACTGCTCGCATCTCTTGACATAATCTGCAGCTTCCTTTTTCATAGTGAGCCAGTAATATCCTGCCCGAATGAGGCATCTGACGAGGGCTCTGTTGCCTATATGGGCGCCGCAATGACCTTCGTGTACTTCAAACACGCACCTTGTTTGATTCGGCCCTAGGAATTTTGCCAAGGGGCCCTCGAACGTTCTCTTGTATAGGTCTTGATTTATGATGCTGTACCTGGCCGATTGCATTCGAAGCTTTTTGGATTCCTTTTTGTCCTTTCGGAGTACTCCCTCCTGTAAATATGTCATGATGCGGTTGCGCCAGTCCCAAGTCAAATTTATGGAATGTACCTCAAGTTGGTCTATTGACGAGTGGAGGAGGGTGACCACATTCTCCTTAGTGATATTTTTGGTATATGCTACTAATTTGGCGAGGCCATTTGCCTCGATGTTTTGCGCTTGAGGTATCTGGTCGAGTCGACATTCATCGAATTCTGGCAGTAGTTTATGAATTTTTGCCTGGTACTTTTACAGCCTTTGCTCTTTGATTTGGGAAGTCCTTATGACTTGGTTGACGACGAGTTGCGAGTCGCATCTGAGGATGACCCGTCGTACGCCATATTTGAGAGCTAGTTTTAATCCTGCAATTACAGCCTCATACTCGGCTTCATTGTTAGTCATATTAGGGCACCGTATGGATTGGCGTATAACTTCGCTTGTTGGGACTTAGAGTACGAGTCCCAGTTCTGATCCCGACGCGTTGGATGCCGTCGGTATAAAGGACCCAAAGGTCGGGTTGCCCAGGGGAAGTGCGAGAAGCTTCTTGCTCGACCTCGGGCATTGTTTTGGCACTAAAATCGGCGATGAAATCGGCGAGTACCTGCGATTTTATCGCTGTCCAACTGTCCTCGGCTGATATATTATATCATGCTCGCTCAATTCTATTGCCCACTTAGCCAGTCTTCCCGACAGTTAGGGTTTATGTAGGATGCTCCGCAGGGGGAAGGTTGTTACTATCGATATGGGGTGGCACTGAAAGTAGGGTCTAAGATTTCTTGAAGCTAAGACCAGTGCTAAAGCTAATTTTTTTCGAGGTGAGGGTACCTCGTTTCGGCGTCGACCAGGGTTTTGCTAATATAATAAATTGGAGACTGCGTACCTTTGTTTTGGGGACCAATACTACGCTTACCGCGACTTCTGAGACGGCCAGGTATATTAGGAGGCGCTCGCCGGGTTATACTTTGGTGAGCAGTGGAGGCGAGGACAAATATGCCTTTAGTTCCCTCAAGGCCTCGATGCATTCCAAATTCCATTGAAGCCCGTTGTCTTTTTTCAGCACGTTGAAGAATTTATGGCACCTGTCGGATGACCGTGAGTTGACTCTCGACAGGGCGGCTATACGGCTAGTTAGTTTTTGCACCTGTTTCTTGCTGGTCAGCACTTCAGGTATCCCTTCAATGGCTTTGATCTGGTTTGGATTGACTTCGATGCCTCTTTGTGATACCAAGAAACCAAGAAACTTGCCCGAGGTTACGCCGAAGGCGCATTTTTTAGGGTTCAGTTTTGGTGCCGTACCGCCTTAATATACCAAAGGCCTCTTTAAGGTGGTCGATGTGATCTTCTTTCCTTTTTGACTTGACTAGCATGTCATCGATGTAGACTTCCATTGTCTTGCCGAGTTGGTCTTTGAACATCTTGGACCAACCTTTGGTACGTTGCTCCTGCATTCTTTAACTCAACGGCATGACTCTATAACAGTAAGTCCCCTGATGGGTGATGAAAGTAGTTTTCTCCTGATCCTCCTCCTCCATGAGGATTTGGTTGTAACCTGAGTAGGCGTCTAAGAAGCTTAACAATTCGTGCCCCGTCGTTGCGTCGATGAGCTGGTCGATGTGAAGCTAGGGGAAGGGGTCTTTTGGGCATGCTGTGTTTAGGTCTGTGAAATCTACGCACATCTGCCATTTCTCATTTTTCTTTTTTACCATGATCACATTGGCGACCCAATTGGGGATATTTTGATTCTCGGATGGAACTGTTGGCGAGCAGCTTATCTACTTCATTACTAACAGCCTCGTTGATTGCGGCGTTGAATTTTCTCCTTATTTGCCGTAGTGGTGCATAGAGTGGGTCTACGTTCAGCTTGTGGGTGGCAACGTCTTTCGGGATTCCTGGTATATCTGCATGGGAGAAAGCAAACAAATCGGCGTTATCAATTAAAAACTTGTGAAATTTACCTGGTTCTGAGAGTTTGTGTCCGATGTAAGCCTTTTTGTTGACGTCGCTGCTATCTAGTTGGATGGGACCAAGATCTTCTATCGTGGATTCAGCAGCTTCCACGGTGTCGGGGTCCCTGATGACGTCTGTCAGCACGTCGGGTCCGATCCCCAACTTTGGTAATTGCTATGCTTCCGAGTCTGCTCCTTTTAGCTGTTGGGTGTATGTGCAGTCCTGGGCGATGCGATAGAATTCTTGGGCGGTGCGTTGCTCGCCTCGGATGCTAAATATCCCCCATGGAGTAAGGAACTTTATTACTTGGTATAGGCTTGAGGGTATGGCTCTCATGGCATGAATCCATGGCCGCCCTATGATGGCGTTGTAAGCTGTATCCTGGTTCATGACGTGGAACGTTGTTTCCAGGGTGACACCCCCGGCCAAAATGGGCAGCGTTATCTCCCCGGAGGTCTGCTCAACTGCATTATTAAAACCTGTTAGCGTTATGCAACGTAGTACTACCTTGTCTTCGAGTCTCATTTGTATGAGGACTCGAGGGTGGATAATACACGCGCCACTTCCGTCGTCTACCATTATTCATTTCACATCAGTATCTGAAATACGTAAAGTAATAACAAGAGCATCGAAATGAGGGAAAGTCAAACCGTCGGTATCTGACTTATCGAAGATGATACTGTCTCCGAAGTCGTCGTACCGTTCGTGAGTGATCGACTGCTCGAGTTTGTGTGTGGTGGTGAACTTCACATGGTTGACCGCTGCTTCATCTCCTCCGCTGATTATCATTTGGATGGTGCGAGCGGGGGAGGGTCGCTTTGGAGGTCCCTGGTGTTGTTCTCGTCCGCGGCCGAAGTTGGCTCGTCCACGGTCGCTCATCAGTTCCTTCAGGTGCCCTTGGTTCAGCATGTTTACTACCTCTTTCCGTAGAGCTATGCAGTCCTCAGTTTTGTGACCCCGCTCCTGGTGGAATTCATAGAGGACGTTCGACTTTCGTGTACTTGGGTCGGACTTCATCTTTTGTTGCCATTTCACCTTTGTGCCAAGCTTCTCTAATGCGTACACTATTTCTGAAGGAGAAACACAAAAATTGTGAGCGGATAAGAGTGGAGGCATACCTCTTTCGTTTTGTTGAGTCCCTATTTGCAGCCTGGGCAGCCCTTCCGCACGTCGGGGAGACGGTGGGACGACTGTTCTGACGTGGGGCTGATGTCTTTCTCGGTTGAGATGTGGACCTGGTTGATCTCTCCGACCGTCGTTACGACAATCTTTTCTCGACTCTGTTTGAACTGACGTCAGCCGCTGAGTCGGGCCGTTAAGGTCGTCCTCGTCAGCTCTTACCTCGGAGCAATAGGCATTATGGATTTCTTCCCAAGTGGTGGGAGGGTATTTCATGAGCCTGCTTAGTAGCTTTCTGGTTGCTTTCGACTCGTTGCTGTTCAACCCGTTCTGGAAAGCCGCTATCGCCATCCCTTCCGATACATTTGGTAGGCTCATTTTCACTCTGTTAAATCGGGCGAGGAAGTCCCTGAGTCCCTCGCCAGGCGATTGCCCGACGGCGAATATTTCGTTCACCCTAGCTTCCGCCTTTTTAGCCCCTGCATGGGCAGTGATGAACTTGTCGGTCATTTCCTCGAACGTTGCTATTGACCGCGCCGGCAGTTGCGAATACTAGGTTAAGGCTCCCCCTGTCAAGGTTTCACCGAACTTTTTCAGTAGCACTAACGGTACTTGCTCCTTTGAGAGGTCGTTGCCTTTTACCGCTGTGACGTAATGGATGATGTGATCTTCGGGATCTTAGTACCATCGTATATCTTCTGGTAAGGTGGAATTTTGAAGGTTTTTGGAATGGCATGTGGAGCCGCTTTCTCGCTATACAGTTGTTCGACGAACCGACCAACGTGTCGTTTTGGTAGTAGCTTTGAGGCACCCGATATCTTATCGACCCTTTCTTGATGTTCCCTCATCTGGTCACGGAGTTCCTTGTTTTCGTTTTCCATTTCTTCCATCTTCTTTAGGATGGATGCGAGTGCATCATTACCTGCATCAACAGAGGTGCAAGTGATACCCGTTTGAGGGATGGGCTGCTCGCCAGTGATCGCAGTGATGTCTGTTTGCGCGGTATTTCCGCTTTCCTTTTGAATGGGTTTGTCGAGCATGTTGTTTAGAGTGCTTGTCAGCCACTCTTCTAGTAATTTCTTCACTGGTGGTGGTGCTTCCTCAGTTGTAGACGTGGAAGCTCACCTTTCGTGTGAAACTGTTACGCTTTCGTGAGGGGGAGGCAAAGCACTCCGCCTGGGCGTGGCATTTGGTGTCACGTTCTCGTTGTCTCCCCTGACATCTTCGTTGATGGTGTTCAGAATGTTGGCAGTGATGCCCGCTATCGCTTTCAGTCTTGCGTCTCCTTTTCCTGCCATTGTCAGTTTGTACAAATGAAGAAAAGACGGTTTCTTTTTGACCTAGAAAGAACTATAGTTTCAACTAAGACCTCCCCACAGACGACGCCAAATTGTTTGAGCAAATCATTGCTAAACCAATTAAAGATAAGTTAAGGGGTGAATCTCAGTTGAACTGAATAAATTCTAGATAAAATAACAAAAGCTTTTGTATAACGAGTAGAGTTCATGAGCATTAAATAGTGGACTTAATTTGTTATACTCGACGATAGCATAGATGTGTAATAAATGTAAGCAATGATAAAGATTATAATGGGAAAGGAACTATCACCCAATGATTTTATGGTTGGGATATTCCTTTTTTCTGGCGGCGGCGTGAAACAACGAGAGATCCAAAAATGTATATGGGATCTTGAGATTTATGAATAAGGATTGGACAACATGTGCTTGAATAAATGAATAAGACAACTCTTTCGTATATTCTTCTTTCAACTTTTACAATATGTTCCAGTTCGAAAAAGGAAGATCCCCTTTTTGTTCTCTATGTCTTCCTATTTATAAGGGACATTCCCCAAAAGCCCTAAAAAGTACAAGATAAAGAATATTCCTTTGAATATTCTTTATGTTCACTTCTAAACTTAAGTTACCGTTACTATTCTATCCCAGCTGCCCGCTTCTGGCATCAGCCTTCATGAGGACGTCCTTTAGTCGTTGTGTCGTGGTCGACCCGTCCTTTGTCTTGCTTATCCGTTATCGTGGTTACCAAATTTGGACCTATACAAGTCTGAGATGGTACATGAAATTTTCCAATAAAAGTCAAACAAATTCACTTCATATCTTCGCTCAATTTTATATGATTTTATTATTCTCTTTAATAATGCGACATTCACCTTCATTTTAACATCGATTAAATTGGAAAATATCACACTTGAGTCCCTTCTCTGGATTATAGGCTTGGACCAAGTTTGACTTCTGTGTCCAGAAAAGCTTGAAAAAAGCTATCCATTGCATTCATCGATCTCCTTATCAGAGATCAAATCAATGTAGCCAAACTTGTGGGAGGTTATTGGCATTGACAAATTTCTTTCACCATTTGCTTTAGTTTCACCATGAACGTGGGAGAGAAGGTACAGAAAAGAGGAAAGGGAGAAGTGGGTTATTTTATTTTATTGAGAGGACGGAAAAGTACTACTATAATTTTTACGTTTTAATGTACGACGTCAAGGCATTTAAGAAAACTTAAATGGGTACATTTCTAATATACTATCTTCATGTAATAGCAAGACTATGGGTGTTTAACGGGTGGGCCGGGCCGGGCTGGGTAAAGAATTCTTGTACCCGTACGGGTTGTGGTCCGGGCCGATTACGGGTTGGGGCTTACTGGGTTTAATGGGTTCGGGTTCATCCGGGTAAAAAATGAACCGTAAGGGTTACGGGTACAAGGGGCCGGGCCGGGCCGGGTTAGTGTTCTTATTTTTTTTAATTTTTTTTTGTATTTTGTATAACTATTGTAATTTATATTAATATAAAGTAAAAATATAAAGAATACAATGAAGATGGAAAATAAATTGCACTTATAAATTGCAAGTTCTACTTTTATTTCAAAATTCAAACTTACAAATTGAAAGGTTTACATTTAAGAACAAGTAAATTAACAAAAAAAAAAGTAAATTCAAAGGTTTGCATTGCCTTAGACTGTAAAACCTTAAAAAATAAATAAAATAAAAATGAAATATAGCTTTTAAACCGGGCCGGTTAACCGGTTGAACAGTAATTTACGTTGACCGGTTGACAAAATGTGAACGGACCAAACCCCCTACCCCTTTAACCCAGCCCAACCCGATCCCCTTGTACCGGTCCGGGCGGTTTCGATTTTAACTGATCTGGGTCGATTCGGAAACGGACTGACTCGGCCCGTTAGACACCCATAACCAAGACCCCATATACTTTCTCTCTCTCAAGGAGAGAAAGCAAGTGAATAAGAGAAACGTAAATGGTGTAATGGATTGACATTTGACAATGTACCTTTTAGGCGGAAAATCATTTGGTGTTAAAGTAATCGAGTAATCTTGTTGATGTAATTGCTGAGATTTGACAAATTTATATGAATTCTATAAGAGCCCGTATGGATATAAGAAATTTCTCTTTTTTCCAAAAAGCTTTTCACTTTTTTTTGAAATCAGCGTTTGTTCATAAAATTTTTAATTTTCACTTGAAGATGCATTTTGGAAATTTTTGAAAATTTGAAAAACTCCAAAAAAAGCTGTTTTTTAAAATTTTCACTCAAATCACTCACAAAACTTCAAAACAACCCAAAATTATATTTATGTCCAAACATAACTCTAAATTTCAGATACCATTTTCACTTGAAATTTTTTTCCACCTTTTTTTGGAATTTTAAAATTCTTATGTCCATACGCCCACTAAGTTGATATTTGTATCTTCGCAACCCAAATTCTTTCCCATTAATATCTTATCCTCCAATAAGTCCTCCTCTACTACAACTCATCATGCTAATGTTATGTTAAGACTAAATTCGCATGTTACAAGGGTTAAAGGATAACATCCCTAATGTCTATCCATATTTTACTTTGTAGTTTGGCACTTCACCAATTGAGAAACTAAAACATTTTCCTCTGAATTGATTGGAAACTTCATGATATATGCATATACACTTGGAAGGATTGGATGAGATTGTGCGTAGTATTCCACCTGCATAGAGGTTATCTGTCGGAGGAAATTTCAATGGTCATTTTGGGTCAACTGTTGGTGGCTATGGCGAGGTGCATGGAGGCTTTAGCTTTGGGGATAGGAACGGAGGAGGTACTTCACTGTTGGATTTCATTAAGGCATTTGAGCTGGTGATTGCGAACTCTAACTTCCCGAAGAGGGAGAGGCATTTGGTCACTTTCTAAAGTACGGGGGTGAAGACTCAAATTGATTATCTCTTTCTCAGGAGGTGTAATAGAGGGCTGGGCAAGGATTGCAAGTTATCCCGGGTGGGACTTCGCGACGCAATATAGGCTCTTGGTGATGGACGTCGGTATCATGATTAAGAGAAAGAAGAGGTCTGTATGAGGACGACCGAGGATCAGGTGGGAAGCCTTAACTAAGGATAAAGCCAGGAGTTGGAGGGGAGGTTGTCGGCTATGGGAGCATGGATGAGTAGCAGGGACGCGAGCGCTATGTGAAGATAGGGCGAACTGTATAAGGGAGGCAGCGAGAGAGGTGTTAGGGGTATCGAAGGGTTACTCTGGGGGGGGGGGGGCACGAAGGTGACTGGTGGTGGAATGAAGTGGTCCAAGGTAAAGTGGAAGCGAAGAAGGCGGTGTAACTGAAGTTAGTAGAGAGCACATGAGAGGAGGAGCGGATAGCGAACATGGAGACGTATAAGGTAACTAGGAAGGAGGTGAAGCTGGCGGTCACAGAGGCTAAGTTTGCAGCGTTTCGTCGTCTATATGAGGAATTGGGGAACAAAGGCGGGGAAAAGAAGTTATTCCGGTTGGCTAAGGCAAGAGAGGGGAAGGCTCGGGATCTGTACCAAGTGTGGTGCATCATAAACGAGTATGGTATAGATTTGATGAGAGAGGCTCATATTAAGCGGAGATGACAGACATACTTTCATAAACTTCTGAATAAAGATGGGTACAGAGATATTGTGCTAGGTGAATTGGGGCATTCCATGGGTCACCGACCCTTTGGGTACTGTAGGCGCATTAAGTTTGAGGAGGTCATGGGCGCTATGCGTAAGATGAGTAGGGGCAGAGCTACTGGGCCAGACGAAATCCCGAGAGAATTCTGGAGGTATGTGGGTAGAGCAGGCTTGGAGTGGCTGACCGGGCTGTTTAATATTATTTTCAGGACGAAGAGGATGCCGGAGGAGTGGAGGTGGAGTACGGTGGTACCGTTGTATAATAACAAATGTGATATCCAGAGTTGCAACAACTATAGGGGTATCCAGAGTGTGGGAGAGGGTGGTGGAAGTGAGGGTGAGGAGGACGACGTCTCTATCTGACAACTAGTTTGGGTTTATGCCGGGTCGTTCGACTATGAAACGATCCACCTTATTAGGAGGTTGGTGGAACAGTACAAGGATAGGAAGAAGGATTTTCACATGGTGTTTATTGACTTGGAGAAAGCGTATGACAAGGTCCCTAGGGAGGTTCTTTGGAGATGCCTAGAGGCAAAAGGTGTGCTGGTTGCCAACATTAGGGCGATTAAGGATATGTATGATGGAACTAAGACTCGGGTTAGGACTGTGGGAGGCGACTCGGAGCACTTCCCGGTTGTTATGGATTTACACCAAGGATCTGTGCTCAGCCTGTTCTTATTTGCTCTACTGATGGACACACTGACATGACATATTCAAGGGGAGGTGCCATGGTGTATGTTATTCGTTAATGATATAGTTCTAATTGATGAGATGAGAGGCGTCTTTGACGAGAGGCTGGAGGTTTGGAGACTGACCCTTGAGTCTAAGGGTTTCAAGCTGAGCAAGACTAAGACATAATATCTGGAGTGCAAGTTCAACGTTGAGTCGAGAGAATCAGGCTTGGACGTGAGGCTTGAATCACAGGTCATCCCCAAGAGAGGCAGTTTCAATTACCTTGGGTCGGTTATCCAGGGGGATAGGGAGATCGAAGAGAATGTCACACACCGTATAGGGGTAGGGTGGATGAAATGGAGATTAGCATCTGGAGTCTTGTGTGACAAGAAAGTGCCACAGATACTCGAAGATAAGTTTTATAGAGAGATGGTCAGACCGGTCATGTTGTATGTGGCAGAGTGTTGGTCAGTTAAGAACTCACATATCCAGAAGATGAAACTAGCAGAGATGAGGATGCTGAGGTGGATGTGCGGACACACTAGGATGGATAAGATTGTGAATGGAGATATTTGGGAGAAGGTGGGCGTGGCCCCTGTGGATGACAAGATGCGAGAAGCGAGGCTTAGATCGTTCGGGCACGTGCGAAGGAGAAGCCCAGATGTCCCGATCAGGAGGTGTGATCGGTTGGCTTTGGCGAGTTCGAGGAGAGGGAGAGGGCGGCCTAAGAAGTATTGGGGAGAGGTGATCTGGCAGGACATGACGTGACTTCAGATTTCCGAGGACATGGCCCTTGATAGGAAGGTGTGGAGGTCGAGCATTAGGGTGGTAGTTTAGGAGGTACCTGAGCATTTTTCTACTTAGTTCCCGCTGGGAGGCTGGTCTGATAAGGTTTTGTCCTAGGCTGCTAGCATTTATTGTTGTGTCCACACTATTCTTCCGTTTTTTATAGTCCCGGGCCTTATTCACCGGTTTTGGTTATTGTTTTTCATTTATTTTCTGGTTCTTATGATGTTGCTATTATTCATATGGTTCTGCTGATGGTACTGATATATTATCTCTTTTCGTCTTCTTGAGCCGAGGGTCTTTCGGAAATAACCTCTCTACTCTCTAGGGTAGGGGTAAGGTCTGCGTACACTCTACCCTTCCCAGACCCCACTTGTGTAAACTCACTGGGTTGTTGCTGTTTGTTGTTGTACTTGGATTTAAAAAGTAGAATCAACATGTCAAAAAGTTTATGAACATCATTGACCACAAATTTCACACATTTTTTTTAAACACAATAAAAGATCTCCATTAGTGAGCATCATATTGAAGAAACTTTAAGTCATTCAACATCAACAAGATTTGAAACTGCTAATGACATTAAAAGACCAACCAACGTAGAAGGAATAAAATAACACTAGCTAGCAAAGCCAAATTCATTACATAATTTTTCAACTTAACTAAATCTTTAGTACTTAGCGAGAGATACACACTTTCCTATTAGAAACTACTCAAAGATGCAACAGGACGAGAGAAAGAGATACAGAAAAAAAGCTTTGTAACTTTAGTTATTTCAGCATAACACGCTTTATAATTTTTCTTTTTTGGCAATGAAGACATTATTTCATCAGACTTAAGAGTCATTACAAGATGGGACTATTCTAGGACACAGATTTACTAACTTGTCCAGTTCAAAAGTAGAAACAACAAAAGGAGCGGGGTGAAATACAACATAGGATTTCCAAAAATATTTGAGCTGCTTCTATTCTTGGCCAAAAGATCAGCGACTCCATTTGCTTCCCTGAAGACATGAGTCACCGTAGGCTCCCCCGCTCTAGTTAGCATCCATCTGCAATCATTTATCAAGTTTTGGTATAGGCAGTTGTTGTTAGTAAGCATGCTGATTAAATTGTTGCAGTCTGTTTCGATTACTAATGGCATAATGTTTTTTTGCAAGGCTATTTTTAGACCATGCATAAGAGTTAGGCCTTCCATGTATATATTAGTTGCATGGGGAATAGACATGTTGAATCCCAGGACCCAGTTATGGTCGCTATTTCTAAAAACACCCCCAATGCCCCCTTTTTCTGGGTTGCCTATGCTCGAGCCATCAATGTTTAATTTGAATATTTCCGCGTCTGGTGGCTTCCATTTTATGTAGATAGTCGTCCTTGGGCATGGCTTCTTATTTGAAGCCGTTAACAGTTTATATTCTATTGTGCTATTGACGATATGCTAAGTGTAGTGTGATGACCTAAAAGGTCTTCTTCTGATTTAAAACTAAATTCTGCGTTCTGAGGTCTTAAAAACCATATTTTATTCCTCCTTGATTTGCGTGCGTAGTCCGGACGTATTTTCGGAAAGCTTTTATATTAAAAGTTGATGAAAGTAATAATTTTTGCCTTTAAAAGTTAATTTAGTTGACTTCGGTCAACATTTTGAGTAAACGGACCTGAACTCGTACTTTGACAGTCCTAGTGGATCCGTATCGAAATATGAGACCTGGGCGTATTCCTGGAATCGAATTCGGAGGTCCCTAGCCCGAGTAATGAATTTTTGTTGAAAATTGTAAGTCTGAAAATTTAATGGTTTTTAAGGAATTGTTAATGTCTGATCTTGTTGGTATCGAGTCCGTATTTTGGTTTCGAGCCCGATATAGGTTTAATATAATATTTAGGTCATGTCTGTGAAATTTGGTGAGAATCGGAGTTGATTTGGCGTGATTCGGACATCCGGTTGAGAAAATAGAAATTTCAAAGTGTTCTTGAAATTTCATTTGATTTGTTGCTAAATTCGTAGTTCTATGTGTTATTTTGGTAATTTGATCGTGTGAGCAAGTTCGTATGATGTTTTAAGACTTGTGTGCATGTTTGGTTTGGAGCCCCGAGGGCTCGGGTGAGTTTCGGATAGGCTACGGAGTTATTTGAACTTAGAGATAATTGCTGGTATAACTAATGGTGTTGCAGGCCCCTGATATCGCAATTGCGAGGTCAGGAATCACAATTGCGACCTCTGAGGGGTTCGCATTTGCGAGCTTTTCATCGCAAATGCGAAGAGAAGCTGGGCCATACAGTCTTCACAATTGCGAAGAGTTCTTCGTATTTGCAAAGTAAAGCTGGGAGGGGCAGTGATCGCAAATGCGATCATTTTGTTTGCGGAGGTCCATGTTCGCAATTGCGAACTTACCTTCGCAATTGCGAAGGCACCAGAGATGTGAAGGACCTTGCATTTGCGATGGTCCCTTCGCATTTGCGAGATTCGCAATTGCGAAGCTCAGGTTGCAAATGCGACATCTGCAGCTGTGTAAAAGGGACTTTGACGGGATTTTTTCTCATTTTTCAAATCTTTCAAAACAAGAAACCCTCTAGGCGATTTTCCAAAGACCACTTCTTCCCAAAATCATAGGTAGGTGATTCTTAACTCATTTCTTTCAATCTTTCACTTCATTTTATTAGAAAATAGGGATTTTAAAATTTGGGGATTCAGACCTCAAATTGAGGTCGGATTCCAAAACCAATTATATATCCGGGCTCGGGGTGAATGGGTAATCGGGTTTTTGTCCGAATTTCGGTTTGAACCAAGCAGGACCGGGTGTTAACTTTTGTTGTCTTTTTCAAAAATAGCCTAAATTGAATTCCTTGCTATCGTGGTAGTTCCTAAGGCTTGAATTGAATTCTTTGATTGGTAATTTGCTAGATTCTATTGGTCCGGAGGCTTGTGTGAAGGGTAAAGCGGTGATTGAGCTTTGAGTTTGGCCATTGGAGCGAGGTAAGTGATATGTCTAACCTTGGCTTGAGGTATTAGGCATTGTTGCCTACTTGCTACGTGTTTGGTTGTTGAGTACAACGTATAGGTGAGGTGACGAGTACCTATGCGTTGTCGTCGAGTCATAGCATGCGAGTGCGTCTTATTTTTGTGATCGTTGTATTCTTATTTTGTATTGTTCATGCTTAGACTAGTTATTCTTTATGCTGGGCAATTCTTATCACATTTTATGGAATTGGATATTGATTGAGTATTGACTCAAAGTTAAGGTTGACGTTGTAGAACTAAATGTTGAAATGGGACTTGTTGTTAATAATTCTATCTCCCGGTTGTTATTGTTTTGTTTTTTGGGTGAGGAAGAGTGTAAAGCACGAAGGGTGATATCGTACCATTTTATATTCATTATCATGTGAGGAAGAGTGTAAAGCATGAAGGGTGATGCCGTGCCATTTCATATTCATTATCATGTGAGGAAGAGTATAAGCCACGAAGGGTGATGCCGTGCCATTCTATATTCATTATCATCGTTTCTTTCATTTATTATGGTGAGGATGAGAGTAAAAGCACGAAGGGTGATGCCATGCACTTGTTTTTGCTATGTTTAATATTTCCATTGGTGCAAATCATGTTGTTTGCTGTGTTTCTTTACTACTACCGATCTCATGATCTTGTACTCCCCTCAGCATGTTCTCCCCCTCCCGTTATTATCTATTTGGCTTCAATTATTTGTTGTTATGCCCGTATTTTGTTTAACTGCACCGGTTTATGTTGTTGCCTTATCCTAGCCTCGTCACTACTTCGCCGAGGTTAGGCTCGGCATTTACCAGTACTTGGGGTCTGTTGTACTGATACTACACTCTGCACTTTCTGTGCAGATTATGGTACTGGACCGAGTTGATCCCGAGTTGAGGTGCTGACTTCTATCCCACAGGAGACCCAAGGTAGATCTGCCGGCGTTCGCAGACCCTGGAGTCCCCTTCTAGTTATTTCAGTTCACTGTTTCTTTTATTCGAAAATAGTTGTATTTTCCTTCAGCCAGTATTTGTAGTAACTCTTAGAAGTTCTGAATTGTGACACCAGATTCTGGGTAGTTGTGTTTAAATATTTGGGTTATTTTAAACTTCCGCACTTCTTTAATCTGTTATGTTTTAAATTATTGTTATTTATCGAATTGCTTAAAGAGTTAGCGTATAAATTTCTAATTGTTGGCTTGCCTAGCAACTGAAAGGTTAGGCGCCATCACGGTCCCGTCGGTGGGAAATTCGGGTCGTGACATGTAGTCTACCGGATTTCCCTCAGCCTTTGTATGATTCGCAATGATTTGATAGGCAGCTTTTGTAGAGAAGTCCCCGTTTGATCCCTTCACCCATGTGAACTTGTCTATTGCCGGCTGAATTTGTTTAACATAGGTACTAAATTTTTTTCTTGCAAATGTTATCGGGGAGCTCGAAGGAGAGGTTGTTTAGATTGAAGGAGCCACCCTCGAGAATGTTAGTTAAGAGGAGGTGTTGATCATTGTTAGTTAGGGGGCCATGGATGAGAGACCTTAGGGGGCCTGAGTTGTTTATCCAGGCATCTTGCCAAATATTAATAGATTCCCCATTTTTCACTTCCCATTGAATGCCTCTTTCGCAAATCCCCCCCCCCCCCCCCCAATGTTAATGTTTTTCCAAATATGAGAGCCTTTTTTTTCCAAAGTGCTCCATTTTTTAGAGAGTTTGTTGTCATTATACTTACTATGGAGGACTCTAACCTAGAGTGAGTCTTTTTCTTTTACATACCTCCATGTCCGCATTAAAAGAGTTGTTTTTCCATTTTGATTTGTAGAGCCCCAATCCTTCCTCTTTTTTTGCCCTAGTCACAGTGCCCCAATTTATTAGATGGCACTTTCTTTTTTCAGAGGTGCTTCCCCACAAGAAGTTCCTTTGGATACTGTCAATATTTTAGAGGGTGGCTTTGGGGAGGCTGAATATCTGCATAACGTGGTTAGGTATGGCTACTCGTGTGACATTAATTAAGGTGGTTCTACTCGCTATATTCTAAGTGATTTATTTTTTATCCCTTTAGTTTACTATTGAGGTGATCAATGATATATTGAAAGTCTTTTTGGAGGTTTGAGTTCATGATTGGCAATCCTAGGTATTTTCCTACTTCATTAGAGTATCTCATGGATAGGCATTGGCTAATGTTTTCCTTTTTTTTTCGGGGTGGTATTGTTGGAGAAAATTATCTTTAATTTTTGGAAGTTGATTGTTTGTCCAGAATAGTTGCAAAGCTTATTGAGAGTGTCTATTATTGAGTTACAACTTTTTTGGTTGGCCTTTGCCAGCAAAATTAGGTCATCGGCAAAGAAAATGTGCGATAACTGGGGCCCTTTGTTTGATATTTTAATGGGGTTCCAATTATAGCAGTCAATTTCATGATGGATAAGCCTAGAACATTTCCATGTAGATAATAAAGAGGTAGGGGGATAGGGGGTCTCCCTGTCTGATTCCCCTTGTGGGTCTAAAGAATTTCGTACTAGACCCGTTTATCAAGATAGAAGTTGATGTGGTAGAAATACAGGACATGATTAGATTTATGAGGTCTTGGGGGAATTTTAGAGAGGTCAGTGAGAATCTAACTAAGGACCATTCTATTTTGTCGAAAGCTTTTTCAAGGTCTATTTTGATCATCATTTTCCCTTTTTTCCCTTTAGTTCTTTTAAAGTAATTCATTACTTCGTTGACAATGATGGCATTATCTGATGCCCTTCTCCCCTTCATGAAGCTTGTCTGAGTGGGGTGTATGATTTTTGGGAGGAGGGGTTTCATCCTATTAACGATGATTTTGGTGACAGTCTTGTATGCGGTGTTACAAAGACTAATAGGCCTAAATTGCTTTGTAGTTTTGGCATTTTGACATTTTGGGATTAAGCAGTTATAGGTTTTGTTCATTTCTTCAGCCATTTTTTTTACTACTGAAGGTATCCTTACAAAAGTCTATTAAGGAGTTCTTCGTTTCATTCCAAAATTTTTGGTAGAAAAAGGGGTGAAGACCGTCCGATCCCGGAGCTTTATAGGGTTTGAATGAGTATAGGGCTTGTTTAATTTCACTAATAGAGGGCTCTAGGCTTAGGTCACATTGGTCGTTACTATCTAGAGTAGCGTAATAGGACATTAGAGTATGTTTTAAATATGAAAGGTCTTGACTGGTGGTAAATAATTTCCCAAAGAATTTAGTTATTATAGGGATAATCTCTTTTTGTTCGTAGTACCAGTTCCCTCCTTCGTCTCTAAGGCTAAGAATTCTATTCTTTCTTCTACGTTGCACGGTAGTGATATGAGAATTTTGTGTTGGCATCTCCCTCATTTAGCCGTTGAATTTAAGTTTCCAAAATTCTTCTTCTAATTTTAAAAGACCATTAAGGTCTTCTAGTAGTTTTGTTTCAAGGTCCAATAGGAATTGTCTAGTGGTTACTTGGGGGAATTTTGGATTTCGAAGTCTTGGTAGGATAACATTTTTTTGTGAAAAATATTTCCAAAAGTATTGACATTCCATTTTTTTACTTTTTCTGTGAAATTATCAATAGCCTTTAGTAAGTTCTCTTGATTGTTCCAAGTGTTCTCAACTAGATGTTTAAAGGTGGGGTGAGATAGCCACATGGATTCTATTCTAAAGACTTTATTGTTACGGAATACATTTTTTTTAAAAATCTAATTTAATTGGGGAGTGATCTGAATATACCCTAGTTAGATGGGTGACGTGTGCTTCTGGGAACAAATTTATCCAATTCGAATTGGCCATATATCTGTCCAACCTTTCCATTATAATTGTTTTTAATTTTTTTCTCTTATTTGACCAGATAAACTTTGCACCCTTGAACCCTAGGTCAAGGAGTTCGCAGTAGTCTATGCAGTTTATAAACTTTGAGACTCTACTGTTATTTATGGGTATGCCACCGAATTTTTCGTTTGCCCCCGTTACTTCATTGAAGTCTCTAGTGACTAGCCAAGGGCCTTTGAAGAAATTTGCTATTGTATTTAGGTTATTCCAAAGGATATTTTTCTCTTCTATTATTTAACTAGCATATATAACTGTTAAAAGCCATTGATGGGGAGAATCTTTTACCTTAACCATTGCGTGTATTTCCTGACCAGTATTTGCTACCTAGTCCACTGTCACCTCTGCTTCATTCCACATCATGACCATGCCTCCGAAGCTTCCTTGTGCTGCGACTTAAGTCATTTTTGTGAATCCAAAGTCATCGACAATAGCTTGATGATCTGCTAGCTTTGTTTCTAGTAGGGTTACCAGAAAAGGTTTGTTATAGTCTGGCATGGATCTAAAAATTCTTTTGAACTCGTCATTTCCCGCACCCATACAGTTCCATATAATGACTATCATTGATCTATTCAGGGGTTGGGGTATCTCCATTTGCGCTTGACTTGGGCTTGCTTGAGAAGATGGCCTCTCTCATGCCCTGTTGCCTTGGTTCGTCCAATAATTTGCATATAGTGTTGGTATTATCACTATCCCGTACTTGTAGATTGCCGGAGGACTTAGTAGTACTCGTATATTGATCAAGAATTTCCTCATGTCCTGTGGGCAACGTAAGATGTACCTTTTTTCTCTTTTTTCCTTGAACGCCAGCGTCTTTGGGTCCCTTATCATGCCATACTCCACTCGTCTTGTTGTCGATGATCCTTCCTCTTCTTCCCCCTCTTCCATCTGTGGTGGAGCTGGGGTGTGTACACTGTCCACTGCTGTTGCTACAGCTGGAGTCAGGCTGGTACTCGCGTGAGTTGCAATTGGTCTTATCACTTGGTTGTTTGGTGCAGTGGCTTGGTAGTGTGTTGGTGGTTGATAGTAGGGGTTGGTTGCTTGACTCTGGTGCATGGTGTTGTGGAATAGAGGTAGATTCATGCTTAGGCTTATCGGGGTTGATGAAGTCACCCTTGGTTGCTGGCTCCATGGTGTTGGGTGGATTCCCATGATGGGGTGGTTTATTTTATATACAAGTGAGTCTTAAACTATATTTGATCAAGAGATTTGGATGTGTGGATTCAACTTACTCTCTTCGCTTTTGTTGTAAGGCCAATGGTTTCACGAGGGATAGGTAACATTATTAGACTTCTGTAGGATGTTGGGTGTTCAAGCCATGAGTGCATTGTGATATTGAGTTGGTTTTTGAGGCTAGGATTGCTGTGAGCATGTTGTCTTTGTTTGAATATTTTTGAAGAATGATATAAGTAAAGGGAAGTGTATGTGAGTGCATATGCTAGAGTTTAATTGTTGGTATCACCCATGGTCACTGGTGTAGAGTGCTCAAAGATAGAGTAATTTGTTGGTTGACTCGAGGACGAGCAATGTTTAAGTGTGAGTGTTGATATTCGGCTTAAAGTATGTGTATTTATATGTATATTGCCTTGCATTGTGCTTATGGCTCGTAGATTTCGAATGTATAATATAATGATTTGTGCTAATTTATGGTATTTCTATGTGTAGGAATCATCCGAATGCAATTTGGGACGAAAGTATGCGAATTAGAGCGAAAATGGGAAGAAAGGCAAAAGTGCACATTTGAGCGCCACAAGCAGTGTGGGCGCTACCTGTGGCCAAGTTTCTAGAAGCATAAATTATCCAGCACCAGGGCTAACGCCCCATGCTACTTTGGGCGCGGGTGAAGAGGACTTGTCCTATTTCGCCGGGGCCTTGGTTATTTCGGGCGTACACACCCCTAACTCGTATAAAAGGGGTCCTAAACATATTTTGGTGGGGGGAGGACATTTTTGAGAAGAAAATACAAGCACAGAGCCGCCGTGAAGGCCGAAATTCACCAAATTCTATCTTTCTTCCACCAAACTTAGTAATTTTGATGTTTCTTTGTATGATTTGTTGTTTGGCTACCATGTCTATGTGGAGCTAAACTTCACATTCTAGGGTTGTGGTTCTTTCATGAATATTGTTTTTTGAATATTAATTTTGGTTTCTTAGTTTATTGTATTAATTTATCTGTTCAATCCTGCGCTTAATTATTTAATTTCTTGATCACCAATTAAATACTATCTACGAATCTAGAATTGGACTCGAAAGCGGGAATTCTAGATTGCATATAGGATTGAGTAGAGCTAGTTCTTGAACCTGGGCATCGGGGATTGATTCGCGGTTAGGATAGACATATACCTAATTGCCTTGCTTGGTTGATGTACAACAATTATAAATGCGTTCTTGTTAGTTATAATTCTATAAACATATAGGCGTTAGGTTAGCTTGAATAGGCGAGTAAGAACTCGACATATTCTTATTAGCGATATTAAACCCACGAGCTTGAAACACACACTTAAATATGCTCGCTAGTCGAATATAGTATAATACAATATCGGTTCCACAGGGATTGGATTTAAATAGTATTTTTGTAGTTTCTAGCTTGATTTCTATCCAAGATAATCAACAATTGAGAGTTTTGTAATTTAAAACTAAAATTAACTAAGAGTCTAAACTATTGACTTGTGACAATCGACTCAAGTAATGAGCAAAGAAGGTTATCAATGGGGAAAAGATAAGGTTGATAGGATAGGTGCAAGACAATTGTTTGGGATCTAACTCTAGTTAATTCACTTCTAATTGTTCAAGTGATTCTCTCGAATTCACTCAATAATTAGTTCAACTGTTTAGTAGAAACTCCTCTCTCGATTAAGTCTCAACTTCACAAGATGAACCAATTTAAGTTCGGTGAAGATATGCAAGAATTCGTAATGGATTGGTCTTTAGGAGAACCTCTCTCGATTATCCTCCTAACTAGGGGTGTGCATTCGAATCGGTTTATCCATAAATCGAATCGATTATGTGTTATCGAAACCGAAATCGAAAAAATCGAAACCTTATTGAAATGATAACGATAAGCATATGTACAAATCGATAATCGATAAGTAATTATCGATAAGGGTCAAAATCGAATCGATAAATCGAATGCACACCCCTAGACTGTAGACACTTGTTAAATAAGTAATTACCTATTTGTGTAGTTAATATAACATACATAATATATATATATTCCGCTACTATTTTGAAAGCGACTATACAATATTATTTTCCCTAATCTATACCCTTTCCTTTACCCTAAGTCCCTTACCCTATTATTTCCTCTACCACATTTAAGGAATGATCATATTTAAAGATCAAGGGAATGAAGTTCAAATTAATGGAAAACAGAATTAGCCGTGATGATGTGTTTTGTTTTGTTTTGTTTTTTTTATACCGTTGGAGTGTTGGTGGCATACATTTGATCCCTTACTTTAGTTTTGTTGCATCTGCTTGTTGACATAATTTTTATATTATAAATGATGTTCGTCTTATTTTAGCTTCTTTTTGTCCATATTAGTTAGACGCATTTATAGCGATATACTTTCCGTGGAATCCCGCAAATTTTCTTATTGGTGTAATCGATAACCGAATCGATAAGCCCCCAAAATCGATAAATCGAAATCGAAAAAATCGAAACCTTATTGAAACGATAACGATAAGTATATGTACAAATCGATAATCGATAAGTAATTATCGATAAGGGTCAAAATCGAATTGATAAATCGAATGCACACCCCTACTCCTAACTAGGTTTAATCAACAATTTCAACTAGCCTATTCCGGTTACTAAGAAGAATTAATGAATTCAACCAACAAAATAGAATGAAAAAATATCACATGTTATGCCTCTCTCGATTACATGAACAAGTGAATATAGATGCAATGATTAAAACATCCAAAACGATTCCATACATTAAAGATAGAGTTATAATCCACAAACAAGTATCAATCCACCAAATCCATCAAACCCCCAAGAGAATTACTCCATAGATATGGAGCAATTCATCACAAATATGTTTAAGTTAAAGGAAAACATAAAACGATCCAAATTCTTGTCTTGAGTGAGGACTGAAAGATTAAATCCTTGTGCTTTTGCTTCTCTACCTCCTCCTTAGCTTCCTTAGTTCTAAGATGTGGTAAAAGTCCATAAATTAATGTTTTACATGTATTTATACTAAGCAGGGTTGGGCCCAAACGAAACCACCTTCTCCTAGCCAAAATAGAAATATAGCTCTGTAAAAATTACACAGGCGCGCCGCATGGGGCGACACGCCACGCGGGGTGGTAGTGGAGTTTATCAGGGAGCTCAACAGTTCAACAGGCAATATGTTTGTACAGCCACGACGCCCCACGCGCCGTGGCTGTGTAATTTTCTTAGAGTCGGCCTTTTTGCTTGATTTTTAAAGTCCAGACGTGGTTCTCGATCCCCGAACGCGATCTCGGCTTAATCCCTTGAGCTTTTACTCAGACTTCAAAGCTCCAAATTGCTTGAATTCATTCCATAACATCTACAAAGCTCGAAATCATTCCTACAAGGCATAAAAAACACAATTAGTGCAAAACACTAGCGATTAAAGCTCAAATTCACTTAAAGTGCAGTAAATTAGAGTGCAACAAGCGACTAAAACACGAGAATATAGCCTACCATCATAACCCTTTCAACCAATAAGCTAGATAAATTAGTTAGTCAATTTAATTGAAGAATAAAATAGGAAGGTTAGATAGCCCAAAACCCTGGATCGCTTTCATTACATTAATAATATAAAAATCTAATCTTCCTTTGCTCAAAGTCTATTGTTTATTTTCTTTTTAGTTTAGTTACTTTAGCATCACTACTTTTGGGTTTAATTCTTGTTTGGATAATTAGGATAGTCTAATTTAGTTAATAGTTAATAATAAATTTTCGTGGGTTCGACATCCGACGTTTAGTCACTTTATTACTTGACGATCATGTATACTTGCGTGTGCATTTGGCCGCAACAAATAATAACCATTATTTTTCAATATTACTTGCATGTACACAAATATAAAGATAATCTGATCTTGTGCTTCATAAACATGCATGGATAGAGATAAAATACTCCGAGTATATGTTTTGGATAGGCGAAGTTTAGTAAGTACGGGTAGTTGCTCAAATTGACAATGACAACCATGTTGGCTCTCATGCCTTTGGACTATGACTGTAGGTTTATAATAACTGAGTAGTAGAGTTTGATTTATATATATGTGTTGCACGGATAACACATGCAAGAAGAATATACATGTGTTGCACGTGAATCCTAAACTATTCACTATAGGATTTTGAATGATCATATAAGGACATTAAAATATTTCTTTCAGTAAAAAAAATAAATATTTAAAGAACAAAGTACAAGTCTTTAAAAATGACGAATATGATAATTGCCCATCCACAAAAATTTTTGGCAGTCATAATATATAATGGAAAAACAGACATCATAATTTTGACGGAAAAGGGCCAAAACTTTCCCTAACCTATTCGTTTTGGTTTAAAAATATCCCTCGTTCACCTTTTTTAAAAGCTGCCCTTACCGTTAAAAATCTGGCTCATTCATGCCTTGAAAACTATCGGCCCCATTTTGATTAAGAAAAAGTTTTATTACTTATTTTGTGTCAATTTCCTATTGGCTTAAATTAAAACCTCACCCCACATCCATTTATTAGCCCATCCCATGACCAAAACATCCATACCCGACCCATGACCCACTTTTTAAAATGCCTTAACTTCACCTCTCAACTTCTCCTCTTCTATCCCTTCCTTCCTACTTCATATTTTCTCTAATCATCCTCCTCCATAGTCAAAGTGCAATAACTTACCATTGCCGATAGAGGACCACCATCGGCTTCAACTTTCAGATCTTCACCCTTCAACCCCCACGGATCTCCTTCTACCACTCAGATTTTTTGGCCTTAATTTAATTTTTAAATTAACATTTTTTTTGTATAATCAATTTTTTGAGTGAAATCTGGTATTTTTTAGAATTAAATTAATGGTTTATTTTAAAATTTTATAGTTTAATAAGTTATATTTTTTCAAAATTTATATTTGTTGTGCCACCATGTGGATTTTTGGAGTTAATTGAAATCATGTGAGTCAATTAGTTTCACAATTGGTCGGCGGTGATTAAGTTGGGGAAGATGAACAGAGAAAGGGACAAGGTACCAAATAATAAATTAATAAAAAGAAAAAGTATAAAATTTTCAAAAATGAAACCTAAATAACGATTGGATCATGAGTCGTGTAACGACCCGACCGGTCATTTTGAGCATTTGTACTTCGCTCGCCAGTTCTCGGACACGACTAGCCCCGTATGATGTATTATGTGTTGATACCCAATTTTTCCCTATATATTTTCAATATGCAAAATACCTTCAAAAGCATATTCAAGTGTTTCATTATTTTTTCCATAATTTTAAAGGTTTTTTCAATCAATTTATTTCCACCTTTTATCCATAAAAACCGATAATCATTTCCAAAATTATTATTTTTTGGAAAATCATCTATTGGATTTTCATCTTTATGCTAAAATATAGCTAAGGTAATTTTTGCATATTTTTACCATTTTATTTAGTATTTTTAAAGCTAATTGCACATAATTGCAATATTAGCCATTTTTAGGTTTAAATTTGTCTCATGTTTATAAAATGGGATCCTATATTTTTAAATTGTTAATTATACATTATAAATTATTTTAGTGCTTTCAGTTTTGGTTTCAGAAACTTATTTACTATTTTTTATAAATTAAATAGGGGAAAAGTGGCTATTGCAATTATAGCCCAAATTGAGTTTCAATTATAACCCAAATTAGACCCCAATCCCCAACCCAATTAAACCCACCGGACCAGGCCCAAATCCATTCTCATACACCCTAATACCTACCAAATCCATGGCCTTCCGGGGTCATTTGAGATCTATACCAGCCTTCCATGGCTCCTGGGTGTTTGGTTCTATGGTTTCATGACCAGACCTCGAAGGAGTCCGGTCCAGTCCTTGCTCGACCGTTGTTCATGGCCTTTCTCCGGCCATCCACGACCTTTCTCCGGCCATCCATGGCTTTTCAAGGCAGGTCCTTGACCTTTTCTGGTTAGATTGTCAACTTTCGAGATCTTTCTCGTTTCTTTTGGTTCTTCTGAAACCCTAATCTCTAAGACCTTTCGATTTCTTTCAGATCTACCTTAGATCTGTGCTTACTTTGAACTTTTTAAGTGTTTTCTCGAAGGTTCTTCAACTTTTCTTTCAAAAACGACTCTTCGTTTTTTCAACGATTAGGGTTTTTCCTTTAAGTTTTCTTCTATGATCTTAATGTTGTTTGATGATTTTTCTATTTGCTCATGTTGTTATTCTATCTATTTTAGCATATTTTAAAACCCTAGTTCTTTTTAGTTTTATCCGAGTTCCCGAGATTGTTTGTTTAAATATGTACTTGTTCTTTGTTTCTAACCCCATTTCCCTTGTTTGACTCGTTGATTTTTGAGTTTTACTATCTTTTTAACTCGACTTTTGTTGAAACCCTAACTTCTCAAAAGGTTTCCTCACCTGCTACTGTGAGACCTTTACATGTTTCCGATTTCTTTTACCTGATACTATGTTTTTCTTCAATGTTGATTCTATGTGACTTGACCTACTTGACTACTATGCCTCGAATGTTTGCTTTACTACTGAATCCTAGCTTATTTCTGCTACTACTGCATGTTTGTGATTATCTCCTTTGCCAATGTGTTTGGCCTCGCATGTCTGATGTTCCTGTTCACTCTATTTATATGCTGAAGCCTCTTCCTTGATTGGTCTTGGTCTTGTGACTGATTACAAAGCTTTTCTTTTATGAACCCTAATTACACTCGCTTATTTAAAATTAATTGATTCTTTTCCTTTGCTGTGATATTCTACCTTACTGAATATTTTCCAAAAATAAGCATATTTTTGTGCTTAAACTTGATGGTTCACCTCATGCTTTTACTGTCCTTTATATGGAAATGATCAATCTGTCTTCAAACTAATTTTCCTTCCTTAATTGAAGCCTGCTACTGCCGTTAAACAGTGATTCCTTAATTAAAGGGAATCACTTGTGTTAATTGATTCTAATTTGTGATTGTTTCCATGTTTATGTTAAGACTTTACTGATTACCTTACTTACCACATGTTTTCAAAACTATAAATACCCCCCTCTTTTCTTTAACGAGAGGGGAACAACTGGAGTTCAAAAACACACACTCACACTTAAAACTCTCTCTCTTTCTTTACTGCTATTTGTGCTATTGCTTTGGCTAGCTGGCTGAAAGCCAAAGCTAGACTGTGGAATCTTGCTCACTTTTCCTTACTGCACTTTGCTTCTTTACTGGTATGTCCTAGTTAATTTTCAAGCATCAACAACAACATGTTTTCAGTAATTGTTCCAACTTCTTTCATTTTTGTCCACTTTTGCTTATGTTCCTGCAATCAAGTTACATTACTAGCATGTTGAAATGTGTCCCCTTCCCTTTTTAGATCAATGCTCTCCTATGTGTATGAATCCCAAACCCCACATCCCCTCTTTGTGTTTGTGTTCTCTGGCTGGTTTGTAGGCATGCCAGCATCATCTATTGCTGTACATGTTCAAACCTGACTCCTCCTAGGGTCATATGCTTCATGCAATATTTTCCCAAAACCCCTGACCCCTTTGTGCAACTACTGATTATGTGTAATTTAAGTTTTACCATTACTGTTTTCAAATCACCCTTACCCTTTACTATTCTTAACCTGGTTTTAATTAAATCTCAGTTATGCACTTTCACTATATTCCTAGAATCTAAGTTCTGCCCCTCTTGTGTGAGCCTTGCCTTGGGACCCTTGAGCTCCCTCTGAACTTGGACGCATAAGGGCTGGCCCTTCCACACTGCACTCATCTCTATCTGGTTATGCAAACCTGGGTGTAAGCACTGCCCGGGGTCTCTTAAGACCCTTAGGGAACTTTGACATACCCAGGTCTGAGAAAAGCTTTGAAACAAGTGGCATTTGAGGTGGTTTGTTCCTTAACTCAGAGAGGAAGTCAGAATCAGGCTTCCTATGGTTGTAACTTCTTATTTTTACACTTTTCTGATGTAATTCAGTATTTTGGTCTGTAATAATTTGTAATGAATATTGGGGTTGGCTAGTGAAAAGGGATGGGTAATTATGTATATTTTTAAGGGTAGATATCCTGCCTATAGGATTTGTTTAATAATTCTGCATGTTAGATATGCTGCCTATAGGATCTGATTAATGAAGTTCTGCATGTTCATCTCCACACTTAGAAACCATGCCTATAGGGTCTAATGCCTATAATCATACATCATGCCCACAAAGTTAAAGTCAGTTTCTAAACTAGATGTCATGTCTACAGGATTAAAATCAGTGTTTTTATAGAAATCATGCCTATAGGAATTTCTCTATAATCAAATAAATCCTGCCTACTCCACTTCATTAGATACCATGCCTATAGGACCAAATCTACCTTTAATACTAGATACCATGTCTGTAGGGATTAAAATCGGCAATAATAGAGATCATGCCTATAAGATCTGAAACCAGTTTAGTTAAAAATTAGCTCGACTCATACTGTTTTGAATCAGTTTAAATAACTTATTCCCTTTATTAGTGCGGTTTAGAAAGCATTCCTATAAGATCCAAATTGTTCGTTTAAAAACTGTTACTGTTTTGCCATCTTAAATCAGCAATAGATATCATGCTTATAGGGTGTCATCAATACACACTTAGGCAAGCCTTAGGTAATAATGACGAAACTGAATCCGCCTTTGTTTAATTAGCAACTGCTAGAACCAGCAGGCAGGCCTGATTCGGACTTCTTATCTGAGTTATGTAATAAATGGCTCTGCTTCAACAACCAAAACTTCCCTGTCTTAGTACTTTAAATTCTGACCCTAAATGTGTTTAAGTCATGCTATTTATGTGCTTTGCTTGAGGAGGTATATATGAGCCTCTTAGTTGTTTACATGTTTCCCCTAATATGGAGTCCTATGTGTTTTGAATGTCGCCTTAGTCTTTTTACCTTTAAAAACCCAAGAGTCAGCCTAGAATCCTCCCTTTTATAGGAATAGTAGTCCTAATTCCTCCGGGATTGATAGGAATGGGACGGGTAATAGCATGCAATAGAGGTCGAGACCAATCCGTGCTTTAATACCTTAACGGGGTGGGAAGGGTAGATATGGATATGATGACCGGTGCGCTAATACCACGTGTAGCCCCTCTTTGGAGGAGTGACTACCGGGTATTGCATTGATGTTATCCATATTACAAATAAACCTAGGACCCCTTTATATTCGTTAGCATGCTTAGTTATAACTCTTTCAAAAACTTTGTTTTATTTCGTCATTTCCAAATGCTTGTGTATTTAAAATCCCCTCTTATTTGAGCCTTGTTTGTTTACTTGTTAATTGCACAAATTCACAAAGAACCATCTGGCCGGGAACCACACTAGTGGATCCTGAGGGGTGCCTAACACCTTTCCCTTGGGATAATTTCATGCCCTTACCCTATCTCTGGTTATAAAAATATAGTTATAGTTGAACCCCATAGGTGTCCTAACGCACCTTAAAATCGTTAGGTGGCGACTCTTCAATTTGCAAAACCCCTTTCCCGAAAGGAAAGAGTTGTCCCAACCGAATGTCATAAACCCAATTTCCGCGAAGGAAAAAGGGGGCGCGACAGCATGACTTCTGTAAATCCTCGATTTTGGTTTTCAGGATAAACGAAATAGATTTGGAAGAACAATTCTCAGCTTGAATCTTTAAATTTGAAAGGTTTGACCAAGTTTTGACTTTTTAGTATTCGATCCCAGATTTAGATTTTTATGATTTGGTTAGCTCGTTAGGTGATTTTGGATTTGGGAGCGCGTCCGAAATGTGATTTGGAGGTCCGTGGTAGATTAAGGCTTGAATTGGCGAAATTGGAAATTTGGCGTTTCTCGGTCGGCAGTGGAAATTTTTATATCGGGGTCGGAATAGAATTCTGGAAATTGGAGTGCAAAAGTTCAGGTCATTCACACGAGGTTTGATAGGTTTCGGCATCGTTTGCGGAATTCGCAAGTTTAGAAGTTCTTAGGCTTGAATCCGAGGGTGATTTGGTGTTTTGATTTGTTTGGAGTGTTCTGAAGCTTTGAATAAGTTAGAATAGTGGTATATGACTTGTTGGTATTTTTGGTTGAGGTCCCGAGGGCCTCGGGATAAATTCGGATGGTTAACGGAAAGGTTTGTAGTTTGTTTAAGCAACTGAAGCTGCTGCTTCTGTCATTTCTGCACCTGCGGATTGGGGGCCGCAGGTGCGAGGTCCGCAGAAGCGGAGAAGGACCTCATCTGTGAGCCTGCAGGTGCGAGGCCTGGGGCGCAGGTGCGGAAGCAGGGGATTTAAGTGAAAGGCGTAGATACGGCATTTGGACCGCAGGTGCGGTCCCGTAGGTGCGTGAATTTGGTCGCAGATGCGGAAGTGCTGGGCAGAATGTATAAAAAGGCCCCTTCGCGAATTTTGGGCATTCTTCACCATTTTTCATCCGGATTTGGAGCTTTTCGGAGCAATTTGAAGAGGGATTCAAGGGGGTTTCCACTGAGGTGAGTAATTTGAGGCCTAATACTCGTGATTATGGTAGTTTTCCGTGGTTTAATCATGTAATTAGTGGTGATTAAGGGTGAAATGAGGGGGTTAGGGCTTGGGATTTTGGAGTGTTTTGATTGAGGGTTTGAAGGGTCAAATGGAGTCGGATTTTGATAAATCTTGTATGTATGGACTCGTGAGTGGAAGGAGTTTCTAGTTTTATAATTTTTGTCGGATTCCGAGATGCGGGCCCGGGTACTGGGTTTGGGTGAATTTCGGGATTTTGGATTGAATTGATAGTTTTTGGTTTGGAATTGATTCCTTGGCCTATATTGATTGCGTTGTATTGCTTTTGGTTAGATTCGGGACGTGTTGAGGCCGATTCGAGAGGCAAAAGCGTAGCGGAGTAGGATTTGGCTTGGCTTGAGGTAAGTAACGCTTCCAAACTTGGTTTTGAGGGTTCGAAACCCCGAACTATGTGTTATATGATTAAATATTGAGGTGACGCAAAGGCCAAGTGACGGGCGTGCACTATGAGAAATTGTGGCCTGGTTCATTCCATGGCACCGCTTAGTGACTCTTTCTTGCTGATATCTGTGTTGTGATTATGTGATTAAGTTAATGAGCTGTAAATCATGCTAATTACCATGTTAGGGCTTCACGCCGATACTGTTGAGACCCGAGTGGTTGCTTCTTTCTGTCGTCTCATTAGTTTCATTATTATTCTGTACTCAGTCTTGTTCATGCATAACATATCATGTCTCAGTCTCGGTTGTTGTTATCTGGCACATCATATCATTGGTTCGGGCTAGTTTCATGGCATTGTGAGCCCGTGTGTGTGAGACTGGAGAGTGATGACTGAGTGAGGCCGAGAGCCTGATTATGAGTGACAGTTATGGGATCCGGCTGCACGCCGCAACAGATTATTGATTATGTCTTCGTTGGCTTGCTATAGCGCTTGTGCTGAAAGGAGCCCCTCCGGAGTCTACACACCCCTAGTGAGCGCGGGTGATATTATTGAGGGATGGATTTCCTTGGACATGGATTTGTCCGAAGTATTGGCATATGGAGATGGATTTCTCCACAGGGATGGATTTCCTTTATTTCCACTATACCGAGTGACGTCTAGTCATAGTTGAGTATGTTCTGGGATGGATTTCCCTGGGCCGGATGGCTGATTTGTAGCCTATATTATGCGATGTAGATGCTATTTATGCTCTAACGGTGTAGTTGTAGCTGTATATATTGCTAGGTTTCGAGTTTGAACTTTTATTTTGTTTTGTCTTGTTTTTTTTTGTGTACTTTTTTTTATCATAACTGATGATTTGAGAAACATGACATCTTGGAATTATGGGAGTTTAGGTGTAGATAGTTCTACTATTGATCCTCATACATATTGTGAAGGAAACCACCCGTATAAAAATTATCAAAATATTCCCGAGAGCGAGTTATGTGCACCAACTCAATCTTATTTGTGGAATGTGTGTGATGTGTGTGGTGGTAAAAATGGTCACTTTCATGGTTGTGCTTATATTTCTTATCTTCCCCCAACCCCTTACTATGATGGTTTCTTGTGAAGTTAATAGGAATAAAGAACCTGGGGATGCGGACCTGAAGGAGATCAAGGATATGTTAAAGTGCCTTTTGGAACAAAGTAATGAGAAACAATTGCAGATAGAAAGGCAAGAGGCAACTATTCGCAACTTGGAGGCTCAAGTGAGTCAAGTGGTTGAAGCTTTTAATGCTCAGCAAGCCAATTTTAGGGATAAGAGCCAAGAAGAGCGTGAATTTGAGGTGCTAATTGAGGAGGTCAGAGTAGAGCATCAACAACCTAGCCAACTACAATTTGAGGATGTCGATGTTGAAGATGTGAGACTAGAGTTAGCCAAGGACATTGAGGATATAAATTTTGTTACTCTAGTATCATTGATGTTGAGGATGCTGAAAGTCCTGAAGTTCATGTGTGTGAGTGCATTGTTCCTCACTCCAAACATTTTTCTACATTGTGCTTGGATGAAGATATGGAAATAGAGTCATCCGAGCCGATTGAGAAGTCAAGGAATGAGGAACAAGGTGCCTAGATTCTGGAATTTTTCTTGCCAGAAAGACAGGACTACATACCTCATCAAAAAGCCAAAAAGTGTAGAATAGTACAATGGTTGCTTGGGCCAATTAGATTTGTTCTTCCACCCCTGGAGCATAGCCGAAAACTTGATGTCAAATTGGGGGTTCAATTCATAAGCTTGAGGTGGAGGCAAAAAGTGATTCACGTCGTGCTGCGACGTTAAATCAAGCGCTTGTTGGGAGGCAACCCAGCTTTATTGCTTTCTTTTATTTTTTTATTTCTCTAATTTGTATTATTCTTGTAGTGTTGATTTTTGATTTTCTAGGAGCATGGAAAGCAAAGCTATTGGAAGAATGCAACAGCAAACCAGATGGTTGGAACTAAGTGTGAGGTACCCGCACGAAGAACCAAGCCTGGGAGAAGTCTGAGTACCCCATGAGATGCTAGTGTTTCGTCCTTTGGCCTACCAGGGAGTTTCTCTTGCCCTCCTATAGTTATGATGTGCATTGGGGACAATGTAAAATTTTAAGTGTGGGGTGAGGAGATTGTCTGGGTGACTGTTCATGCTACTTTGGCTGTGTTAGTTTAATTAAATATGTTTTTATTTTTATTTTAAAGATTGGACTTTTCCCGACGATGGATCTATTAGACAATTTTCTTGACGGATTTAAGTCTAAAAAAAAGATTTGTTCTGTTAGGTAGTGTATCAACTCCCCCTTGGTATTTCTTTAAACCACGGTTCTTTTCCAAGGGTTTCCATTTGAACCGGGTGTAGTTAGTTTTTTTTTTAAGTTTAGGAACTTTTGGGTGAGGAAAGAATAGAAATAGGATCCCTTAACTCCATTGTACCTGTCACACCTCCTTTTTCTACCTGAGAGGTATATAAGAGAGTTTTTCCAATTAAAGTGACAATAATCGAATTTAGATTCAGAGTTGCCACTTGGGATAATTGATGGTGTCCCAAGTCACCGATTTAAAATCCCGAATTGAGGAAGTTTGACTCTGTCTTACAATCCGCAAAACACAGAAATCCGGGTAAGGAATTCTGTTAACCCGGGAGAAGGTATTAGGCATTCTCGGGTTCCGTGGTTTTAGCACGGTCGCTCAACTATTATTATTGGCCTATTTATCTGATTTTTAAACATCTTTGAAACCGATGTGCATTTTTATCCCTTTTAAACCGCTTTGAATAATCCACGATTGTCATACAACTAATTATTTGATACACATTGCGAATCATGTCACGGAACCGTACCCACTATCTACAACATGTTTATTTTATTAACAAGATTAAATTGTGGTCGGGTCACATAGATGTACCCCCGGATTGGAAAATTGTGTATTATAATTACGTCACGGGAACCGTACCCGTAGCTACGATGATTTATTTAGTTAACGCGCTTAAAGCAAACTACGAAAATTCAAAGCATTTTTCTGCATTAGTTAAGATATTGATATGAGGGCCATAGACTATGTGATTGGATGGCACACCTCAACTTATTTAAAGAAAAGTTGTTCCTAATTATGGCAAGCTAAAGATGTTTAAAGTTAAAGAAAAAAAAAACTGAACCGAAGTTCAATGTAATGCTACATAATTGGATACATGCTTGGGGTAGGTTTATTGAACCTTTGATTATTTAAAAGAAGATTTGGGCCAACAGTGGCCCATTGAATGATCCGCAGATGGAAATTAGTATCAGCTGGGCTCAAAGTTGAGCCCAATACACTAACAGAGGACCAGGGGCGAACAGGTTGATTTGCCGTTGGCATGGCCTTTTAATTGGGCTGATTGCAAGCCCAGTTCCCAAATAAGGAACCATTTTATTATACAAGAGAAATAAAATAAGAATTCAAGGTCGTTTGGGCCTGAAGTCGAGCCCAAAGACAAGAGTGAACTCATGTAGAAGGCAGCCCAGCCTAAGTTCGACCAGGCTGTCCCAACTGGGCCTTTGCCAGGCCTACACACACAAAATAATCCAGCGTCCTTTACATCATATGTGTAATGTCAAAATCAACATTGTAAATCTGATTCTTAAATCATGCTACTAACAGGAATTAAACTTCAATTTAACTAACATCAGCTCGATTTATCAATATGAAATTACAACAACTAGATGAATGGGGCACAAACAGTCCCGCAAATGACTATTAAACATAAGTTGTGGGCTGGAATTACAAATCTAGCTTGCCTAGTCAAACATTTGTTTTATTAACGGTCCACTTTATACATCCAAAGTCTCTAATAATGTTTAAGTAATAAAAATGTTCAACACAACATGACACCTCTAAGCTGATGTTGAATATCTAAGTCATAAACATTATCCTAACAGTCCTAACAGGCTTAATCAGAAACTGTAAAGGAAAAGCTACAGGATGAACAGCTAAACAATAACATAAAAAGAAACTGGCAGTTCCATTCAAAAGCATTGGGCTACAAACTTCATTTTTGGCACTTTCAGAGTTCAAGACATACCTGAAAGCAGCAAAAAAAAAAACCGAAAAGAAGCTTCAGCAAAGAATAATGAGGCAGCAGCAGTTAATAGCAGTAGCTACACTAGATTTACTCCATATTCAACCTAGGACTTCAAAATAAAATTTAAGTGTTTTTGCTAGCCAACTAAAGAGGTTCAGCCAAGTGATGGAATAATGGCTGAGTTTTTCTTGGTGTATTTTTTTTGTTCTGAAAATCTATATCAGCGTGCGTGTAAATGAGTGAAGAAAGGGTACTATTTATAGGCCTAAATGCCATGTGCTGGAAAACTGCTTAGGGAAAATATTCCCTATCAGCCTAAAAAGGCATCTTATAACAACCTGGGACAGCTGGCTGTCCCTTATTGGTCCAGCATTTTGTGCTAACCAAATAGGGACAGCTGCCCCCTATTCTAGAACACTCCTAAGGCAGCCTTACCCCATTTTCCCTAATTTTAACTCTCAAAAGACCGTTAAAGTTCCTTTATTGAAATGACCCGACCGGTCGTTTTACTTTTTAAAACCCCGTTCCCCTAAATAAAACTTTCCGCGCTTCTTTAGCTAATTTACGACTTGCAGGGGTGGTTGGTTCGAGATTTGGAAGGGTTTGGGTTGATATAAGCCCACTTGAATCCTTAAGATTTTCTTAAAAGGACAAGTTTGACTTTGGTCAACATTTCTAGCAAACGGACCCGGATCTGTGTTTTGACGGTCCCGGAGGTCCGTAGGAAAATATGGGACCTGGGCATATGCCCGGAATCGAATTCCGAGGTCCCTAGCCCGAGAAATGAATTTTTATTAGAAATTATTAAAACTGAAATTTCAAGGATTTAAAGAAACTAAATAATGATTGATCACATTGGTATCGGGCTCGTATGTTGGTTTCGGAGCCTAGTACAGGTCCAATATAACATTTAAGACCTTCCCTCAAAATTTGGTGTCAATCCGAGTAGTCTAAGTACGTTTCAGCTCGTTGGAAGTGAATTAAGAACTTGAAGTTCATAAGTTTGATTCAATTGGTTTTAGGGGGTGATTCTTACATTTAGCGTTGTTTCGGGTGATCCGAAGGTTCGAGCAAGTCCATTTCATGATTTAGACTTGTCGGTATGCTCGGGCGAGGCCCGGGAGCCCCGAGCGTCAAACGGACGAGGCTCGAGTGAAGTTGGAAAAATTGTGAAGTGCTGAAGCTTCAGTTGCTGTCATAACCGCACCTGCGGTTGGTCAGCCGCAGGTGCGAGACCGCAGGTGCAGTCAACCCATCGCAGATGCGGCCTAGGGCTGGCCAGGCCAAACCGCAGAAGCGGTTCTTCAGCCGCAGAAGCGGCTTCGCAGAAGCGACTTCAAGACCGTAGAAGCGGTCCTAGCCCGCTTGGCCAATTCGCAGATGCAGCCTCCTTATCGCAAAAGCGGGGCCGCAGATGCGGTCCCCTGACCGTAGATGCAAAAATCGCTGAAGCAGTGAGCTTCATTTAATACGGGCTCCAGCCATTTTCAACCATTTGGCACTCGTGTATTGAGCAATTTTGGAGCTCTTGAGGGGGGATTTCCACATTGCATCTTGAGGTAAGTTCATCCCCCTTATTTCTAAGTTTAATACTCGAGTTTTGGGTAGATTAACACCTAAAGATTAGGAGAAATTAAGGGGTTAGAGCAAAACCTAGGGTTTTGATAAAACTTAGATTTTACCACGAAATTGGTTATGAAACGATGCAGAAATCATATATTATTGATCCTTAGGTTTCAAGGAACAACTTTCTTTGAAAAATGTCGGAATCCGGGCACGTGGGCCCGGGGTCGAAATTTAGGAAACTTGTGTCTAAGGTTGGGGAATTGTTTTAATTGTTAAAATGCGATCTTGTGAGCTTGTATTGACTAGTTCCTATTTCATTTAACTAGTTTTGGATCGTTCGGCTCCAAATTGAGAGTTCGGGCTCGTTCTTGGTATTGGAAGTGCACTTTGGAGCAAGGTGAGCCTCCTATCTAACTTTGTAAGAGGGAATTGTCCCCATAGGTATAATAATTGAATAATTTGTCATTAAATGCGGGGGCTACGTACGCGCTTGGTGCCGAGAGTCCGTGCGTAGCTACTATTATGCTTATGTCTGGGTAGTTTAGGACCCTAATAGCATGTTTTATGTGATGCTCTTGTTACTCTACGATTAATTCGAGACTTACTAAATCTTGTTGAATATGGTAAACGAATCTAATAAGTGGAACACTATATTTCTTGCCCTTTTAAGGGAGAAGTTGTCATGTTGTGAGTACTTACTCTCCTGATGCCTGTCTTGTCTACTTGTTGATGTGTTAAAATACATTTGACCGCGTCGCATGTATGATTCGCGAGCGGGATAATAGATGCATCTATGGTTCGCGCCGTTCGACCCTCCGGCAGTGCACACTTTATTTTTATGTTGGATCGGGCCGTACGACCTCGCCACTACTTGCGTATGCTTTTGACTGGTATATTGTTGTGGATGGAACCTTGTTATATGCCTTGAAATGTAATTGGCTAACTGTGATATCACCTCGTTAAGGACTTGTTGCTTTATGCTATAAACTGTTATTTATTGTGCTATCCATGTTTAGTGTATCACCTATCATGTTATTTGACCCTAGTAAGTGTCAAGTCGACCTCTCGTCTCTACTCCTTCGAGATTACACAGGATACTTACTGGGTACACATTGTTTATGTACTCATACTATGCTTTTGTACTTAATTGTACAGGATCTGAGGCAGGTACATCTGACTACCAGGCTGGTGCATATCCGTGACCGCTCGAGATTCCATGGTGAGCTGCTCCCTTCCTATGCCGCTCAGCAGCCCGGTGGAGTATTTTCTTTACTTTTGGCTGTCTATTCTATTTCGGACAGTAGGGTAGTATTATTCTTTTGTATATTCTACTAGCTGCCCATGCTCTTATGACACCAGGTCTTGGCACACACATTAGTAGACTACTCTTTTAGGATGTATAACTATTTCTGAATGTTGAGTACTATCGCATGCTTTAATTTCTGATTAAGAAAATGTCATAACTGTTTTAGTAAGTTAAATGAGAATTTATTAATATTTCCGCGTTGGCTTGCCTGACAACGGTGTTGGGCGCCATCACGACTTGAGGTGAAATTGGATCGTGACAACATGGTATCAAAGCACTAGGTTCAAGTAGGTCTCACGAGTCATGGGAAAACCTAATAGATTCTTGCGGATCGGTACGGAGACGTTTGTATTTATCTTCGAGAGACTATAGGATATTAGGAAACTACTCTTTATTCATTTCCTATCGTGCAGTGGATGGTACACTAAATTTCTCTCTTTTTTTCTCTCACAAATGGTGAGGACTCGCACGGCAAATGTTCCTGAGCCGGGAGGCGCTGCTCTCCCCGTTGCTAGAGGCCGCCGAGGTACAGGCAGGGGGAGGGCACCGGCCCGAGGTAGGGGACGAGGGCATCCCAGAGCTGTTCCAGTAGCACCACCAGCGAAGCCGGCGGGAGACCCTACTATTGAGGAGCAGGGCGAGGTGGCCGCAGCTGAGCCTACCCCGACGGACTTTATGACAGCACCGGCAGGAGTTCATGGGCCATATGCTACGGTTCATGGACACCATGACTTAGGCTGGTTTATTTCCAGCTGATCCAGCTACATCACAGGCAGGAGGGGGAGCACAGACCCTTACTGCCCACGCTCATGGTCATGCAGCTGTAGTATATCAGACTCCGGGTGCAGTACCCACGGATGGGGCTCAGCCAGTTGCTGTAGTGGTGCCCGAGCCCAGACCGGCTGCGGATGGTGACCCGCAGAAGCTGTTGGATAGATGGACTAGACTTCACCCTCCTGTCTTCGAGGGTGAGCATCATGAGGATGCTCAGGATTTCATTGATAGGTGCAGGGACAGACTGCACAACATGAGGATATTGGAGTCGCATGGAGTTGACTTCACCACTTTTCAGTTTGAGGGCAGGGCCCGTAGATGGTGGCAGTCTTATGTTCTTGGCAGACCCGCAGGCTCTCCTCCTATCACTTGGGGTCAGTTCACACAGTTATTTCTGCGGTATATTCCACCCTCTGAGAGGAAAGAGCTGTGGTACCCGTTTGAGCAGCTTGAGCAGGGTCAGATGTTCGTGACCGATTATGAGGCGAGGTTTTCAGAGTTATCCCGCCATGCATTGATGATACTTCCTACCGACGCAGAGAGGGTGCGGAGGTTTGTTATAGGGTTGCATTCGGGTATTAGGGCCAACATGGCCCTAGAGGTGGAGATGGGGACTTCTTATCAGCTAGTAGTGGAGATTGCTCGGAGGATTGAGGGCTATTGTTTGAGAGGTAGGGAGCAGGTGCAGCAGGACAAGAGAGCTCGATTTTTCGAAGATTTCAGAGGTGCCCCGGTTAGGGGTAGAGGTCAGTATGGTAAGGGTTAGTCCAACAGGCCCCTACATTCAGCACCACCACCGGCTCAGAGTGCTCCAGCGCGTCCTTATATCAGTGCCATACCAGAGAGTTCTTATCGCCCGCCAGCTATTCAGGGTTCTTCTAGTGGACATTCAGGTCCCCAGGGTTCTTCTGGCTCCTATTCCAGTGCTATGCCAGAGGGTTCATACCGTCCTCCAGCCATTTTTGGTCCCTCTAGTGGGTATTCAGGCCATCAGGGCCAGGCTTCCGGGCAGCAGGCTATGGTGCCCAGAGTTTGCAACGAGTGTGGAGACCCAGGCCACTTGAAGAGGACCTGCCCCAGGCTTCGAGGCAAGGCAGTACAGCAGGGTCAGCAGCCTATGATTCCAGCACCAGCCGCCTAGAGGCGGGGGACAGAGCGATAGGGGCCGTCCTAGAGGTGGAGGCCAGACAGGGAGAGGTCAGCCAGCTACTGCTCAGTCAGGTGGAGGCCGGCCAGCCGGCGCTCCAGCCAGATTCTATGCTCTTCCAGCCAGACCATATGCATTGGCCTCAGATGCTGTTATCACAGGTATTATTTCCGTCTCTGGCAGAGATGCTTCGGTATTTTTTGACCTAGGGTCCACCTATTCATTTGTGTCATCTCTGTTTGCTCGTTTTCTGGTTATTGCTCCTGAGCCCTTGGGCACTCCTGTTCATGTGTCCACTCCCGTGGGCGATTCTGTGGTTGTGGATTGGATCTACCGGTCTTGTATGGTTACCTTCTGTGGTTTCGAGACTAGAGCAGATCTCCTATTGCTTGATATGATTGATTTTGAGGTCATTCTGGGCATGGATTGGCTATCCCCATACCGCGCCGTCCTTGATTGCCATGCCAAGACTGTTACATTGGCGATGCCAGGGTTGCCAGGGTTGGAGTGGAAGGGTTCCACAGTTGATACATCTAGTCGGGTTATCTATTTCTTGAAGGCTCGGCATATGGTCGAGAAGGGGTGTTTGGCTTATCTAGCTTATGTTCGGGATACCACCGCAGAGTCTCCGACGATTGATTTGGTTCCAGTAGTCCGGGAGTTCGCCGATGTGTTTCCTTCTAATCTTCCTGGCATGCCACCGGATCGCTATATTGATTTCTATATTGATTTGGCTCCAGGCACCCAGCCTATATCTATTCCACCGTACCGTATGGCTCCGAAACAGCTGAAGGAGTTGAAGGAGCAGCTTGAGGAGTTGCTAGCAAAGGGGTTTGTTAGGCCCAGTGTATCACCTTGGGGTGCGCCAGTGTTATTTGTGAAGAAGAAGGATGGGACTATGCGGATGTGCATTGACTACCGCCAGTTGAACAAGGTTACCATCCAAAATAAGTACCCGTTGCCACGCATTGATGATTTGTTCGACCAGTTGCAGGGTGCTAGGGTGTTCTCTAAGATCGACTTGAGGTCAGGGTACCATCAGTTGAAGATTCGGGACTCGGATGTTCCGAAGACTGCATTTCGGACGAGATATGGCCATTATGAGTTTCTGGTGATGTCCTTTGGCTTGACTAATGCCCCAACAACATTCATGGACTTGATGAACAGAGTGTTCAGGCCCTATATTGATTCCTTTGTCATCGTCTTCATTGACGACATCTTGATATACTCCCGTAGCCTGGGGGAGCACGAGCAGCATTTGAGAGTAGTGCTTCAGACCTTGCGAGAGCAGAAGCTATATGCTAAGTTCTCCAAGTGTGAGTTCTGGCTAGAGTCAGTGGCATTCTTGGGGCATATTGTGTCAGGAGAGGGTATTAAGGTGGATCCCAAGAAGATTGAGGCAGTTCAGAGTTGGCCACGTCCTACTTCAGTGACCGAGATCAGGAGTTTCCTGGGGTTAGCAGGTTACTACAGGCGATTCGTGCAGGGCTTTTCATCTATTGCATCACCTCTGACCAGATTGACCCAGAAGGGTGCTCCTTTCCGTTGGTCCGATGATTGTGAGGCGAGCTTTCAGAAGCTCAAGACAGCTTTGACTACAGCACCAGTTCTTGTGTTGCCTTCCGGTTCAGGGATGTATACGGTATATTGCGACGCTTCACGCGTTGGCTTGGGTTGTGTATTGATGCAGGAGGGGCGAGTTATTGCATATGCCTCCCGTCAGCTGAAGATTCATGGGAAAAATTATCATGTGCACGATCTGGAGTTGGCGGCGATTGTCCATGCTCTTAATATATGGAGGCATTATCTGTATGGGGCGTCATGTGAGGTTTATACTGATCATCGCAGCTTGCAGCATCTGTTCAAGCAGAGGGATCTCAATTTGAGGCAGCGTAGATGGATTGAGTTACTGAAGGATTATGACATTACCATTCTTTATCATCCGGGCAAGGCAAATATGGTCGCGGATGCCTTATGCAGGAAAGCAGAGAGTATGGTTAGCTTGGCTTTCATTCCAGCGGCAAAGAGGTCACTAGCTTTGGACATCCAGTCCTTGGATAACCGACTTGTGCGGTTGGATATTTCTGAGCCCAGCCAAGTCCTTGTATGTTTTATTGCCCAGTCTTCATTATTGGGGGAGATCAAGGCCCGACAGTTCGATGATCCGCATTTGGTAGCTCTCAGAGAGACGGTGCTACAGGGTAGTACCAAGAAGGTTTCTATTGGCGAGGATGGTGTCCTGCGACTCCAGGGTCGCCTATGTGTTCCTAATGTCGATGGCCTGAGGGAGAGGATTCTAGCGGAGGCTCATAGTTCGCGGTATTCTATACACCCAGGCGCTACAAAGATGTATCGTGACCTGAGGCAACACTATTGGTGGCGACGGATGAAGAAGGACATAGTGGAGTATGTGGCGAAGTGTTTGAATTACCAGCAGGTCAAGTAGGAACACCAGCGGCCCGGCGGCCTACTTCAGCAGATGCCTATTCTTGAGTGGAAGTGGGAGCGCATCACTATGGACTTTGTAGTGGGATTGCCCCGGACCTTGCGTAAGTTTGATGCAGTGTGGGTCATTGTTGACAGGTTGACCAAGTCGGCACACTTTTTTCCGATTGTGACTACTTACTATTCAGAGAGGTTGGCTCAGATTTACATTCGAGAGATAATCCTATTTCCATCATATCAGATAAGGGCCCTCAGTTCACTTCCCATTTATGGAGAGCTGTTCAGAGTGAGTTGGGGACCCGCGTGGAGCTCAGTAAAGCATTTCACCCTCAGACCGGCGGGCAGTCAGAGAGGACAGTTTAGATTCTGGAGGACATGCTTAGGGCATGTGTGATTGACTTTGGAGGACAGTGGGATCAGTTCCTGCCTTTGGAAGAATTTGCTTACAATAATAGCTTTCAGTCCAGCATTGAGATGGCCCCATATGAGGCTTTATACGGTCGGCGATGCCGTTCTCTGGTCGAGTGGTTTGAGCCCGGAGAGGCTAAGTTATATGGTACAGATCCGGTGAAAGATGCCCTGGAGAAGGTGAAGCTAATTTAGGAAAGACTTTGCACGGCACAGTCCAGACAGAAGAGTTACGCGGATCAGAAGGCGCGTGATCTATCATTCATGGTCGGCGAGAAGGTTCTCTTGAAAGTCTCGCCGATGAAAGGTGTCATGAGGTTCGGGAAGAAGGGCAAGTTGAGCCCAAGGTTTATCGGCCCATTTGAGGTGTTGAAGCGAGTTGGGGAGGTGGAATATGAGCTTGCTTTACCTCCCAGCTTATCGCGAGTCCATCCAGTTTTCCACGTGTCTATACTTCTGAGGTATCATGCCGACTTGTCCCATGTGTTGGACTTCAGTACTTTTCAGCTGGATGAGAGTTTGGGTTATGAAGAGGAGCCAATTGCCATTGTTGATAGACAGGATCGCCAGTTAAGATCCAAGAAGATTTCAGCGGTGATGGTCCAGTGGAGGGGCCAACCAGTCAAGGAGGTGACCTGGGAGTCCGAGGAGGACATGCGGAGCAGATATCCACACTTATTCGGCACCTCAGGTACTTTTCTATGTCCGTTCGAGGATGAATGTTTGTTTAAGGGGTGGAGAATGTAACGACCCGACCGGTCGTTTTACTTTTTCAAAACACCGTTCCCTTAAATAAAACTTCTCACGCTTGCTTTAGCTAATTTACGACTTGCGCGGGGTGGTTGGTTCGGGATTTGGAAGGGTTTGGGTTGATATAAGCCCACTTGAATCCTTAGGATTTTCTTAAAAAGCCAAGTTTGACTTTGATCAACATTTCTAGCAAACGGACCCGGATCTGTGTTTTGACGGTCCCGGAGGGTCCGTAGGAACATATTGGACCTGGGCGTATGCCCGAAATCAAATTCCGAGGTCCCTAGCCCGAGAAATAAATTTTTATTAGAAATTGTTAAAACTGGAATTTCAAGGATTTAAAGAAACTAAATAATGATTGATCACATTGGTATCGGGCTCGTATGTTGGTTCTGGAGGCCAGTACAGGTCCGATATAACATTTAAGACCTTCCCTCAAAATTTGGTGTCAATCTGAGTAGTCTAAGTACGTTTCGGCTCATTGGAAGTGAATTAAGAACTTGAAGTTCATAAGTTTGATTCGGTTGGTTTTAGGGGGTGATTCTTAGATTTAGCGTTGTTTCGGG